>NC_089819.1:28687150-28709650 GCF_029633855.1 Hoplias malabaricus
GTGTAAGAGAGAGAGAGAGAGAGAGAGAGAGAGAGAGAGAGAGAGAGAGCAGCTTTTTGATCATTAAGACGGAGTGGTCAGTGCCGTTAAAAGTCAGTCCTGTGTTTTATTAGTACAGAGATTAAAAGGACAGCAGCTACAGTCAGGACCGGGATTTAAGAGCTCAGATAACAAAATATTTCAAATTAAAAATCTATGCAGTCCTCAAAAGCACCTTGATTAAATGCCTTCATTAGATCCTAGCTAAACACCAGAGGAATTTGTTTTGCTCATAGGTTGCTCTGTAATGACTGTAATGGAGACATTATGAGACAAAGGAAAGAGTAGGACTTAGTTCTTCTGGCCAGTCTGAGCACAGTTTGTGACTTTAGTGAGATCTCCTCTAAAACTCTGGAAGAGACACATGAGAGATAACTCAGGTATTTATCTCAGGAGACATATTTGAGCAACAGGAGATTATGCTAAAGTTTCCTTCATCTCCCCATTGGATCTCACTGTTGTCTAGAAGAAATTGCTGAGATATCAAGGAGATCTCATTTTTGATTTTCCTTTTCTCTGGGTCGAGAATAGTTAATGTTGCTATTCAGTAAACTACCCAGTTTGATGCACTAGCATAAATTAGGGTATTTTTTAATGCTGCTAACTAACTGTGTTAGCGTTGTAGCCCGCAGTTTTTGCTACAGTGCGTTGCTATGGGTGCATTACTCTTGTTAAACCCAAAAACACACACCTCACAAAACCAAAGGACACTTATTTTCTTATATTGAGTCTAAATGTAAGAACTGTGACATTATCTCAGTCTAAATGTAGGTATTTTGATACACTGCTCAAAAAAAATAAAAGAAACACTTTAACAACACAATGTAACTCCAAGTCAATCACACTTCTGTGAAATCAGCCAGTCCGGTTGGAAGCAGCACTGATTGTGAATCAGTTTCACCTGCGGTTGTGCAAATAGAACAGACAACAGGTAGAAATGAGAGGCAATTAGCAAAACAGCCGCTATAAAGGAGTGGTTCTGCAGGTGGTGACCACAGACTATTTCTTTGTTCTCATCTTTTCTGGCTGATGTTTTGGTCACTTTCACATTTTCTCAGTGCTCTCAGCCCTAGAGGAAGCATGAGGCAGTGTCTACAACCCACAGAAGTGGCTCAGGTAGTGCAGCTCATCCAGGACGGTACATCAGTGGCAAGGTTTGCTGTGTCTATCAGCACAGGGTCCAGAGCACGGAGGAGGAACCAGGGGACAGGCCAGTACACCAGGAGACGTGGAGGGGGACGTAGGAGGGCAACTACCCAGCAGCAGGACCGCTACCTCCTCCTTTGTGCAAAGAGGAAGTGGAGGAGCAGTGCCAGAGCCCTGCAAAATTACCTCCAGCAGGCCACTAATAGCCATGTTTCTGCACAAACGGTCAGAAACAGACTCCATGAGGGTGGTACGAGGGGTCGATGTCCAAAAGTGGGGCTCATGCTTACAGCCCAACACCGTGCAGATACACCATTGGTTCCCTCTGCTCCTCATGGATGAGAGCAGGTTCACACTGAGCACGTGTGACGGTCTGGAGACGCCGTGAAGGACGTTCTGGTGCCTGCAACATCCTCCAGCACGACCATTTTGGCAGTGGGTCAGTGATGGTGTGAGGAGGCATTTCTTTGGAGGACCATGTGGTAGCCAGAGGTACCCTGACTGCCAATAGGTACCGGGATGAGATCCTCAGAGGCCACGTGGAGGCCACACACACAAACACACACACACACACACACACACTACTGAGCCTCATCGGATCTTGTCTTGAGAAATTTCCACTGAAGTTTTTCAGGCTGTAAATTGATTTTCCACTTTTATTTTGAGTATGATTCCAAACCCAGACCTCCATGGGATAATCATTTTGATTTACATTCATCATTTTAATGTAATTTTGTTCTGAACACATTCAGATTCACATGAACGACGAGAGCCGGTTCCCGTCTAAGACCGAGACATTTTTTTCTAAGGCTTGTCATTCAACCAATCAGAGAACAACAAGCAAGCCACAGAGGACACTGCAAGAAGAGTTCCCTCAGAGGATGCAATGCTGGAAGTACGGTTTTATCTTATTGTAGCGATATCAGTACCCTCTGAAAGAATCTTTTTAAAAACTGGGCAGATAATAACAGAGAGAAGAAACCGGATAAACCCCTCCGAGCTGAGACACTTGGTTTTCCTGAATGCTAATCTGCCATCCAAACAGAAGGCGAAGAAAATGTTAAATCAGTTAAATGTTGACAGTTGTGGTTGTTTTAATCACTACCGTTGAATGCTGCTGTTTTGCACTTTGCAGAGTATTTGTTTATTTTATTTCCCAGAAATGGATGATTATTTAATTTAATAAGCTATTTTGTAAAACCTACCTTTTGGGTTCCATTGGCTGTATTTCAGAGTTTACAAGTGATTTTTTATTAAGGTGTTTAAATAAAAATCCAGTTTTTTATACAATTGAATGTGTGAGTGCAATCAGTGAGTTATTACAAGACAGCCATAAAAACAATTGGCCATTGCAATATTTTTAATATTGAACAATAATATTGTGTCCATATAGTCATGTAAAATGTAGGTAATATTGTTCTGTACCAGTCGAAATAAGTGGTAAAACAAAGAGCCATTTAGGAGCCGAAAGAGCCGGCTCTTCATGAAGAGCCGAGCCAAAAGAGCCGGCTCCCCAAAAAGAGCCGAAATTCCCATCACTAAACGTAGATATCGTGATATAAACTGAGTCTAAATGTAGATATGTAGATAGAGCCGTATTCTTCAGTTTCTAATTGTGATGTTGTTATTTAAATAACTTTTGTTCTATAAAAGCTGGTCTAATATTTGTGGGCGGAGCCTGAGAAGCCTGTTCTAATCATTCTAGCATCAAAGCTAATGCTAATCATAATCTTGTGCTTTTAGCGTGTGTTCAACAAACGAAGTGGCTAAACAGCCTTTGCATGTGAAATATAAGCCACTCACACACACACACAGTGATTATCAGAGCTCTCTGTAGTCTGTCGAGTGTTTTTCCTAAAGGAGACTGGAGCACTTAGTCAGAAGCTTCTCAGACACACACACACACACACACACACAGAGAGAGAGAGAGAGAGTCTCACAGGGCCTGGAGAGCCAGATCTAATTCATTAACCGCATTAGTCATCGGGGTCCAACTCGATCAAATCATCATTTACGTGCTATTTAACCACTTTTATGAAACTGAGGGGCTCTTAACTTTTTCTCAGTGGCGAGTCGTTCCTCGGCATAAACAGAAATAAATCAGAGCTAAGTGAACACGCTCACCTAAAGAGGCTTTAAAATAACACAAGAAGCTGCCAACTCTACCCCCACTCCCCCTCCACCATACCCTCCCCATACTCTCCCATACCCATCCCGGTAATTACCCTGTAACACAGCAGATGCCATCCGGTGGCTAATTAGCGTGCTAACGACAGAATGGAGGTGGTTGGCTAATCAATTAGCCAATGACAGAACAATAGCAAAGGCCCAGGTGCTGTAAAACCCAGTCATTGCCGTAATGAGGTGGAAAGGAAACTCTGCACAAAAGCAACTCTTAAAGAATAAAGGGAACAGCGTTTTTTTATTTGTGTTTTTTTTTGTTTGTTTGTTTTGTCCAGTGTTCGTAGCATTATGCGGCGGCTAATAGATGAATCCGCCGTAATGTAATGTTTACATCAGCCATTACAACATAAGCAGCTTTCCAGCTGGGTGTTAGTGCTATCTGGGCTATTCCTCGCGGATTAGACCGCCTCTATTCCTCTAATCTGTAAATCCAATCTGACTCAGATGCTAATCTGAGGTTAATCTGATGGGAGCTGGTCCATCGCAGCCCGAGGTAAATAACAGCTCTGGGTTTCTCTGGGTTTTTATTTTTTGTTTTGTTGGGTTTTTTTATCCTCCACAATCACTCACTGCGCTCGCGGCGGCTAACAACTGGCGCCATGCTCATGGAGCCAATGTTCGAAAGAAACCACTAATTTCTGAGAAGGCACACAATAATGATGCAGGAGTGGCCACTTTATCAGAAACCCCTATAGTGTTCCTATAATTTAAAGTGTACAGTTACAAACGGAGACCCCCTCTGCCCTGCAAGGAGCACCACAGGACACCACAGCAGTGTTCCACTTAAACCACCTTAAATATGGCCATTTTATCAGAACCACCACCCCCTCACCCGACCCCCCATTTTAGCACTGCCTTTATTATGGCGACTTTATCAGAAACCCCTTCCTTGTAGCTCCACCTGTACTATGGCCACTTTATCAGAAACCCCTTCCTTGTAGCATCACCTGTACTATGGCCACTTTATCAGAAACCTCTTCCTTGTAGCACCACCTGTACTATGGCCACTTTATCGGAAACCCCTTCATTGTAGCTCCACTTTTATTATGGCCATTTTATCGGAAACCCCTCGCTTGTAGCACCATCTGTATTATGGCCACTTTATCAGAAACGCCCTCCTTGTAGCACCACCTGTATTTTGGCCACTTTATCTGAAACCCCTTCCTTGTAGCTCCACTCTTAATATGGCCACTTTATTGGAAACCCCTCCCTTGTTGTGCCACCTTTATAGTGGCAACCTCACTGGAGACCCACTTTGTCTTAGGTTTACACTTAATATGACAATTTTATAGGGACCACCCCAGGACCGCCTTAAGGACACCATTACTGGAGACAGTTACAAAGTGTATTTAATAAAATGCAAAAGAGGAAACCGTGAAAGAGTAAAAGTGTGCACCAAAATGAACCACAGCCATCTCACTGTCACTCTCTCTTTCTCTCTCATGAATGAATTCCAGCATCCCCTCCTCTCTCTCTCTCTCTCTAATATCCTCATCACTTAATATTCTGGCTATTTTTATCTCTTCCCCTTTCACTCTGTCGCTCTCTCCCTCTCGTTTATTCCATCTTTCTCTCCGCGCAAACCTACTTAAATCCCGTCTCTCTGATGGTCCCTGGCGTGCCCTCTCGGCAACCCTCCTCCTCCAGGATGAAGAGAGGAGTTGATCAGAGTTAAAGGAAGACGAGTAGCTATTCTCTCTCTCCCTTTCACATAAACATAAACACTCTCTCTTCACTCTTCCCCTCACCCGTCTCGTTTCCTCACCATTTGCTACTTCCTCTCACTTTATGTTTGCCTAAATGGCACTGAATACAAAACACACGAAAGAACCTGCCAATAAATAACAAGAATGACAAAAAGCGTCTGAACACTCGGCTCCACCTTAAGTGCTGCAAGAATTTTACATTACAGTCTGAAGCCTAAGGTTCTTTATAGAACTGTCAGTTTCACCTTATATGGTGCATCAGTTATATACTGGTGCCTAAGCTTCTCAGCAGAGCAGAGTGTTCCACCTTAAAATGGGCAGCAACTACATTCTAGCACTTAAGCTTCTTTATAGAACTGTTAGTTCCACCTTAAATGTTAAAGCTGTTACTTTCCAGAAGTTAAACTTCTTCCTAAAATGGTCCCTTTGACCTTATTTTGTGTCTGTACCACTGTAAATGTTACTCAAAAGCAGGAGAATTGAACTACAGTCTGATTTAAGGTGGAACATAACATCTGAAAAGAAAGGTGGTAATTACTGAGTCATCCGTTATCTCAGAAAGGGGAATGTTTTTTCATGTTGGCTATTGTTGGTAAATTCATGTCACTGTCAACCATAAATGTGCTTCTGTGTTCTGCAGAATGTGATGTTTTTAAGGTGGATGTGATACATTTAAGGTGGTATCAAACCACTTGAACTCTCCTATTATTTTTTGTAGAAACACAGAGCATTATCATTCTGCAGCTTCTTGTCACAAGCAAAGTGTCTGTAATTGCTGTAGACTTGTTTAATCTTTGTTATATTCAGTCAAATTTGTTTCCATTGGAACAAAACCAAACAGTCATTCTGATCATTTTCAGACAAAAATATGTGGTTATCAAAATTATCGCATCTTTGATTCACTCACCCCTGAGGCTCCAGGGATCGTTCCACCTTAAATGGAGCAGCAGCTAGATTCTGAAGCCTAAGCTTCTTAGCAGAACTGCCTGTTCCACCTTAAATGGTGCAGTAGCTAGAATTTGAAGCATAAGCTTCTTAGTAGAACTGCCCATTCCACCTTAAATGGAGCGGTAGCTAGATTCTGGAGCATAAGCTCCTTAGCAGAACTGCTCATTCCACCTTAAATGGAGCGGTAGCTAGATTCTGAAGCATAAGTTTCTTAGTAGAACTGCCCATTCCACCTTAAATGGAGCGGTAGCTAGATTCTGGAGCATAAGCTCCTTAGCAGAACTGCTCATTCCACCTTAAATGGAGCGGTAGCTAGATTCTGAAGCATAAGCTCCTTAGCAGAACTGCCCATTCCACCTTAAATGGAGC
Organism: Hoplias malabaricus; assembly: GCF_029633855.1. Lineage (NCBI taxonomy): Eukaryota > Metazoa > Chordata > Actinopteri > Characiformes > Erythrinidae > Hoplias > Hoplias malabaricus. The sequence goes on from NC_089819.1 coordinate 28,693,543, forward strand.
GGTAGCTAGATTCTGAAGCATAAGCTCCTTAGCAGAACTGCCCATTCCACTTTAAATGGTGCAGCAGCTAGATTCTGGAGCTTAAGCTTGTTGGCAGAACTGCCCATTCCACCTTAAATGGAGCGATAGCTAGATTCTGGAGTGTAAGCTCCTTAGCAAAACGTCCTGTTCCAGCGGCTGCACTCTCTGAGTAACAGTGTTATAACAGTGTTTATAATCCCTTAGACCTGTTTAGGAACTTGGTGTGTCCCCCCTGGAGGACCCCCAGGACCTTGTCTCCAAGGCCATGGATGTGTCTCTCTGTCTCTTTTTGGAGAGTGATTAATTGAGGGCAAAGAACAGAAATCCTCTGTTCTGGAGGAGGGTGAAGGACACTCTGATGAGAAACATTTTTAACCTCTGACTCTCTGTGCGCCTGGGGTCCCTACAGAGTCACTATCATTAGTTTCTCTCTGTTTTCTCTGTTTCTTATTGTTCCTCTCTCTTGTCTGATTCTGTTTTCTCAGTTTCTCTCAGTTTTCTGTTTTTCATTGTTACTCCTTCCTCTTTGTCACTGTTTCTTGCTGTTTATCTGTTTCTGTTTCTCGGGGTTTTTATCTTTTACTTAACACTTTCTATGAAGCCTGTATTTATGAGCTGTATAAATGTGGTTATGACTGTATATAAGTTGGACATAATGCTTTGTAACTATACTTACTGGGGGAGGAGGAAGCAATGCTAAGGTGGGAACACACAATGATTAATATAATAACAAAGGAATAAGGGAAACTAGAAACAGACAAGAGTAATAAAGACTAGAACAAGGGCTACAATGAACAGCAAATACAAGAGACACAAGACAGGTCTTTTATAAAGACACAGGTAACCGGAATCACCTGTGAGCTGGGTCACATGACTACAAACATCTCACAGGTGTGGGGTGTGGCCAAACGAGACACGAGGGAATTACATAGGACAGGAAACCACAATAACAACATTGCTGCGTTCCAGAGCCTAGGCTGCAGCCGAGGTAGGACTGTCCCGTGAAGACTTTGTTTTTAGTTACCATGATCACACAGACGGAATGGTCTGAAGAGACTACGCTGTGACGTCACCTCAAAGGTCTTATCTGCCGTGAGGCACTCACATGACTGTAAGTTATAATTAGGTGTATTTGGTTAATAATATTATCCTGAAAGACGTTTATTAAAACTCATACTTCAACCTTTAAGCACTCAAACCGTTTCAGCTGTGATCAAAAATAACATGCTACTAAACACATGCCCTGTGTGGTGCTGTAATGAGCCAATGAGCTTTCTGATTAAATACGGCATAGAGACAAACAGTTTAATCAATTTGTTATGATACACTTTACAAGGTAAATAAACTCATGAATTGTGGGTAACTGAGGGTCACGAAGGGTCTGTTGCGTCCTTCAAATCGCTCCGAACCTAGGCTGCATTTCTCTGCTGTACACGAAGGATCCTTCACACTGGGACAGCCTTCTGTGACGCAGCCGAGTTCAGGCACAGCCCAGGCTTTCGATCACAGCAAAAGACACAAAACAGATAAATCCTGACAGCTTATAAATTGCAAAATAATCTATAATGTCTCATTATAAGAGCCTTATGAGGCATTGTTAATGCTTGCTAAGTATTATCACTAAATTACAAAGAGTTATAATGCACTAATAAAGGCTTCAATAAATACAGGCTTCATAGGAAGCATCACAAAGTATTTCTAAGTATTTATTGCAGTTTTTCTCAGTTTCTCTGTTTCTGTTTCTCACTGATTTATTATGCTTTCTCTGTTTCTGTGTCTTTCAGAGTTTTCTTTACTGTTTCTCACGGTTTCTGTCTGTTTCTCACCATTTGCTTGCTCTTTCTCTGCTTTCTGTTTCTCACTCTTTCCTGGCTGTTTCTCTCAGTTTCTGGTGCTGTGTTCCTCTCTCGGTTTCTCTGTGGTTTTCACAGTTTCTCACTCTTTCTCTCAGTTTCTCAGAGGCAGAGCTGGTGACCAGGTCAGATCTCCCGCCTGAGCAACTGTAATTATTCTGTGTTCACGTCCAGATCGGTCCCAGTAAACGCCACGTGGGAGAACCCCTCTATGGAGCATAAAAACTGATGAGTGCTTTTCTAGCGTCCTGCTCTTAATGGCTCCTGTAATAAGCCGTTAGCAAACTTTCTCAGAAAGACAGAACACAAGAGGCGTGATTTATCTCCAGCCGAGTGTATTTCAGTCGCCTGGATTCTCTCTGTGTGTAGCTGCAGAAGCCAATAAATCTGCGAGAGAAGTGCATGCGTTATTCATAAGAGCGCGTCGCGAGAGAAAATTTATTAAACTCAGCGCAGAAGCCACACTGGGACAGGAACAGGAATAGGCCGCAGGGTTCCGGCGATACAGCGCTGATTAATCGGTATTGCGATAACTGCTACTGAGGTGATGTGAGACAATTAAACTATGGCTCTCTGTTCATCCTCCACTCGCCCTGCAATTATTTCTGTTTATTTTCCCTTAAAATTTCATTTAAAACTTTCAGCCAAAGGTCTCTGTGGATTTTATTATTCCTTTATTATTTGTTACTGTTTTATCAATGATTTCATTACATTTTTCATAACGTTTACTAGTTCAGTTTTTTTATTGATTGTAAATCATTTTCTAAAAAATATGGGAAAGATTTTCCCAGTAAACAAAAAAATACAAAAATATATTTATGCAGCCATCTGTAGCGCCACCTACTGTACGAACAGCACAATAACGTTCTACTGCAGTCCATTTCCCACTGCACGGAACCGCAGCGCTGGGTTCTGGTCCTGATCGGAAGTAAAGCAGGAGGACGGTCCGTGTCCTCGGCATGTGACAGGAATGACGGAGGACACTAATTAACCCCTTCGTCACCGTCAAGGTCTAATCAGTCATGCAGCGTCCCAAGGTTTACAAAGGGTAGTTACCTGGACCTGGATGTGACTGTGTGTGTGTGTGTGATTATGAACACAGTCCCTCTGCAGATAAAGTGTCTCTGAGTTTCTGAATGAAAATGTGTTTTAATGTGTGTAAATAACACCCTCTCACATGATCACACAGCTGTATCAGAATGACAAAACCTCATGAACCTCATTATCCTGATAACAAAATCAGCACCTGTTCCTTTAAATGATAATGAGCCGCTCGCTGTTCACCCCGACCCCGAGCGCACAGCAGTGAGGAGCGAGGAGCAGAAGCTCTGGATTTTAGACGTTTTCCCTTGGTTCTCTTTCCTTGTTTTCTCAGTTTTGCTCCGTTTGAACTCATCTTTCTTTACATTCTTTGTTTAGTATCGTTTTAATTGTTTGTTTTATTCCCCCCACCTCTAAAAAGAATCAGATTTGAGCCATACTCCTGAATAAATGTGATATTCAGGTTTCAGGTTAATGCCATGGTTATTCTGCTCTGAGTTTGTGTTTGTTTTTTGATGGATCATTTGAAAATCAATAAAATTACTATTGTTTTCTAATGAGGAGTGTGGTGTGTTCTCTCTGTGTCTGTGTGGGTTTCCTCCAGGTGACTGTCTGTGAGGAGTGTGGTGTGTTCTCTCTGTGTCTGTGTGGGTTTCCTCCAGGTGACTGTCTGTGAGGAGTGTGGTGTGTTCTCCCTGTGTCTGCGTGGGTTTCCTCCAGGTGACTGTCTGTGAGGAGTGTGGTGTGTTCTCTCTGTGTCTGCGTGGGTTTCCTCCGGGTGACTGTCTGTGAGGAGTGTGGTGTGTTCTCTCTGTGTCTGCGTGGGTTTCCTCCGGGTGACTGTCTGTGAGGAGTATGGGAAGCCGTTCAGGAAATAATTATAATGTACTTTGTACATAAATATTGGTTTATGGAGAAACTACTTGGTTTAATGGCACATACATTGGTTTTAAACTGTTGGTTTGTATATATCGGTTTGTGAGTATATATTGGATTATCAGTTTATACATTGGTTTCCTAGCATATATATTGGTTTGTATGTATTGGTTTGTTGGTATATATATTGGACTCTCAGTACATACATTGGTTTATTAGCATATACATTGGTTTCTTGGCATATAAATTGGTTTGTGGGTATATATATTGGTTTGTGGGTATATATGTCGGATTACCAGTACATATATTGGTTTTCCAGCGTATATATTGGTTTGTGTATATCAGTTTGTTGGTATATACATTGGTTTGTGGGCGCATATATTGGTTTGTTTATATTGGTTTGTGGGCATATATCGGTTTGTGGGCGCATATATTGGTTTGTTTATATCTGTTTGTGGGCATATATCGGTTTGTGGGCGCATATATCGGTTTGTGGGCGCGTATATTGGCTTGTTTATATCGGTTTGTGGGCATATATCGGTTTGTGGGCGCATATATTGGTTTGTGTATATCGGTTTGTGGGCATATATCGGTTTGTGGGCGCGTATATTGGCTTGTTTATATCGGTTTGTGGGCGCATATATTGGTTTGTTTATATCGGTTTGTGGGCATATATATTGGTTTGTGGGCGCATATATTGGTTTGTGGGCGCGTATATTGGCTTGTTTATATCGGTTTCTGGGCATATATCGGTTTGTGGGCACATATATCGGTTTGTGGGCGCGTATATTGGCTTGTTTATATCGGTTTGTGGGCGCATATATTGGTTTGTTTATAAAAGATGTCGTACATGTTTATGGCTTGTTTTGTGTGTTGTGAGGGTAAACAGTTTGTTACTTCCTGTATTTAGCGCTATTCATTAGTCCATGAAGCGTTAAAAGCAATGTGCGCAGCATTATGTACACATCGAACAGTCCCTTTCGTTCACCGCGGCTTTGCGAATCAGGAGCTAACTTCAGCGTCGTAGAAAACACATTGTTGTAGAACGTAATCCAATCGGCTAGTCTGAGCTTTGTTATCTTTATTATGACCTTTATTTAGTATTTATAATCGCGGAGCTCGGTCACCGGGCCACTCGGTTTTATTTGGAATATGTCAAAAGTTTGTCCAAACTGAGGTTCATTAAAATCGCGCAGCACAATCAAAACAGGCTACTCGCTGAACAGCACTGAGCGGCAAATTTCTACCATGCAGCACAGAATCCAATATATATGCCCACAAACCGGTATAAACAAACCAATATATGCTCCCACAAACCGATATAAACAAACCTATAAATATGCGCCCAAAAACCGATATAAACAAACCAAATTACACGCCCACAAACCATTATACACGCCCACAAACCAATATATGCCCACAAACCGATATACACAAACCAATATATATGCCCACAAACCAATATATGCGCCCACAAACCGATATATGCCCACAAACCGATATAAACAAGCCAATATACGCGCCCACAAACCGATATATGCCCACAAACCGATATAAACAAGCCAATATACACGCCCACAAACCGATATATGTGCCCACAAACCGATATAAACAAACCAATATATGCTCCCACAAACCGATATAAACAAACCTATAAATATGCGCCCAAAAACCGATATAAACAAACCAAATTACACGCCCACAAACCATTATACACGCCCACAAACCAATATATGCCCACAAACCGATATACACAAACCAATATATATGCCCACAAACCAATATATGCGCCCACAAACCGATATATGCCCACAAACCGATATAAACAAGCCAATATACGCGCCCACAAACCGATATATGCCCACAAACCGATATAAACAAGCCAATATACACGCCCACAAACCGATATATGTGCCCACAAACCGATATAAACAAACCAATATATGCGCCCACAAACCAATATATATACCAACAAACTGATATACACAAACCAATATATACTCTGGAAAACCAATGTATGTACTGGTAATCCAATATATATACCCACAAACCAATTTATATGCCAAGAAACCAATGTATATGCTAATAAACCAATGTATGTACTGAGAGTCCAATATATATACCAACAAACCAATACATACAAACCAATATATATGCTAGGAAACCAATGTATAAACTGATAATCCGATATATACTCACAAACCGATATATACAAACCAACAGTTTAAAACCAATGTATGTGCCATTAAACCAAGTAGTTTCTCCATAAACCAATATATATGTACAAAGTACATTATAATTATTTCCTGAACGGCTTCCCAGAGGAGTGTGGTGTGTTCTCTCTGTGTCTGCGTGGGTTTCCTCCAGGTGACTGTCTGTGAGGAGTGTGGTGTGTTCTCTCTGTGTCTGCGTGGGTTTCCTCCGGGTGACTGTCTGTGAGGAGTGTGGTGTGTTCTCCCTGTGTCTGCGTGCGTGTCCTCCGGGTGACTGTCTGTGAGGAGTGTGGTGTATTCTCTCTGTATCTGTGTGGGTTTCCTCCGGGTGACTGTCTGTGAGTAGTGTGGTGTGTTCTCTCTGTGTCTGCGTGGGTTTCCTCCGGGTGACTGTCTGTGAGGAGTGTGGTGTGTTCTCTCTGTGTCTGCGTGGGTTTCCTCCGGGTGACTGTCTGTGAGGAGTGTGGTGTGTTCTCCCTGTGTCTGCGTGGGTTTCCTCCGGGTGACTGTCTGTGAGGAGTGTGGTGTGTTCTCTCTGTGTCTGCTCCAAAAACACACGTTAGTAGGTGGATTGGAGACTCAAAGTGTCCGTAGGTGTGAGTGTGTGAGTGTGTGTTGCCCTGTGAAGGACTGGCGCCTCCTCCAGGGTGTGTTCTTGCCTTGCGCCCAGTGATTCACCGCCGCCCTGAACTGGATAAGGGTTACAGACAATGAATGAGTGATTTAATATTTGTGGCTCTTTTCTATTCAGTGGTTTAAAACTTTAAGAGAATAGCGACACCAATGACCATTGTTTCTGCAAATATTAGTTTAATTTATAGAGCTTTCTATCCTCTTAAATTATAGCTAATTTTTCATTAAAGTTCTTCACTGTTTTTTGTTTTTTTATTTTTCAATTAACATTTTTATGTATTCATTTATGTTTTTTATTTCCACCTTTGCTTTTTCTATTACATGTTTATGTTTTTTTTTATTTTATTTTTATAGTTTTTATATATTTTTATTATTTGTTTTTAATACACTCAGATTTATCATTTTTATAACGTATGATTTTATCATTGTTTTATTAGAAGTGTTGAGTTATTGTATAATTTTTACATTTATTTGTTTTATATTTAAAAAATGTTCACAAATTCTATTACACGATGCATTCGGTGTGTGTCGGGTTTTGATGCGGGCTGGTGATTAACCCTGTCACTGACGTCCAGCGCTAATCACAGTCCTCCAGCCTTCAACCCAACAATAACGGCCCTCACAAGCGCAGCACATTAGGGTTAATCCACAGCGAGGAAGTGTGTGAGAGTGTGTGAGAGCGTGAGTGTAAAGGTTGCGAGGCGAAGGTCAGGAAGCGTTTTCTCGCCTTAAATGGAGCCGGAGAGCCATTAGCGGCCGGCGCTAGTCTGAGGGGACGACTGTGTTCAAAAATAGACTCCATTCAGGGAATAGTCCAGTCTCTTTACACACTCATCTCACATTAGAGAGGGATATTAGAGCAGAGATATCAGCCACAGTAGACAACCCTGAGAGGAAAGAGTCCATCAGTGGAGATCATCTCTTTATTGACCCCACGAGCCGCTAACAGGCCTCGGTCAGCTCCGTACACAAATCCTCTCAGACTTAAACCGATAAATCATTTAACAGCAGAAGTCAGGTTATCTCAGCTCAGGCCTGTGGAGGAATAAATATTTCCCTCACACAGAGTAGTATCAGCTCATATCATTCATTCATTCACCTTCTGTAACCACTTCATCCTCAGTCACTGTCTCTTTCTCTGTCTCAGTCTGTCTCTCAGTATCACTCTCTCTAGCTCTACACAACTCCTTTTTCTCTCACTCGCTTTATGCCTCTCTCTCTCTCTGAGTATGTGTAAGTGTGTGTGTGTGAGAGAGAGAGAGAGAGAGAGAGAGAGAGACAGAGAGAGAGACAGAGAGAGAGACAGACAGACAGAGAGAGAGAGAGACAGACAGACAGACAGACAGAGAGAGAGAGAGAAAGAGAGAGAGAGGGGGGGGGGGGGGTCACTCCCTGTCCCTGTTGTGATGGCAGGTGAGGTACTGGGCTGTGAGAGTGAAGGAGGGGAATTTATTGTAAGACTTGAATCTCGTACTTTGGGCATTCTCTCTCTCTTTCTCTCTCTTTCTTTCTCTCTCTCTCTCTGTCTCTCTCTCCCACAGTAGGATTTACACAGGCATCTTTTGCAGTGCTTCTCTCGTCTCTCTCTTTTCTCTCTGGGTGTCACTCTGTCTCTTTTCTGCGCAGATTTGCTGAATTCAGCGTTTGTGTCGAGTCGAAAGTCAAGGAAAAATTTAATTGGGTTCGTTCCAACTCTCCTCCGTTCGCCTTCAAACCTCCGACATTAATCAGTTTTATCTTCTCCACTTTTTCTGTTTCTTTTCAGCTCCAAACTGCAGACTCCGCGCGGCACTGACACTATAAACTACACCAGAAGTGAAACAGCGCTATTGTACATGTGATAATCACATGAATATGAACCAGAACTGTGTTTACACCACCGTTTCCCAACTGATTTATCCCTTAAGACTGATATATATAAATGAGCTCTGTTCTGATTGGCTGTGCAGCTCTTTGCTTTGTTTAAGGGGAATTCTGGACTGAAACACTCTTTATAACTTCTGTTTAAGTTAATGATCGTCTCTTTATGAGCTCTGCCCAGAGGAAAATCCATCAGAAAGGAGTTCTCCTGAATGTCTCTGTAGTTTCTCATAGACAGCAATGAGATCAGATGGAAAGACAAAGGAGAACTCAGCATAAGTCTCCTGCTGCTCAAATGTGTCTCGTGAGATAAAGACCTCAGTGTCTCACATGTGTCTCCTCATGAATTTCAGTGGAGATCTCAGTAGAGTCACAAACTGCTCACATTGGACGAACTAAACCCTACTCTTTTAACTCTCTCTCATGTCTCATTTTTGTCTCATTATGTCTCCTGAGGCATTACACAGCAACCTGTGAGCAATACGGCTCCACCTTTAGACCAGAAGGTAGACCCCCGTTCCCAAACACCCCCCGCAGGGGTCAGTCAGAGTGATTCTGACGCAGAGACAGTGCAGGAGAATCTGAGGAGACCATCTACAGTAGATCAGTCTGTACCGGCCCCGCCATCAGGAGAGAATCTGCAGAAGAGAAACATCTACAGCCAATCAGACACTAGCTCCTGATTTAGGACCCGCCCACTGACTCCTCCCATAACGTCCATTTACAGCCAATCAGACACTAGCTCAATATCAGTGGACGGGCGATTTCTAAAGTCTCTGCACTTGACGTCAGGCAGCGCACAGAAAACTAACGAACTTGTTTCACAGTGTGTGTGTTGGTGGACTCCAGATTCACACTTAAATGTAAAAAAGCGTTTCTTCCTCATTATTTCTTTTTTAAAACACTGAATATTTCAGACTGGGATTTGAAAACTGCGCTGAAGTTAAGAGCGATTAATCTCTCCACTCTCCGAGACACAAACTACGGAGTGAGTCGACTCGGAAAAGTACTCTTTTTATTCTAGAAAAAATAGTCAAATGTAAATAAAACATAATCAGGAATAAGTGAGTAAACAAACTCTAAATTTAGCACTTTCCCTGCGCCTCACTCAAGAGTCAAACAGATTTATTTTTGCTTGTTATAAATTGAAGAAAGGCAAGGACACAGTGTGTGTGTGTGTGTGTGTGTGTGTGTGTGTGAGTGCGCGTGCGCTTTGGTAGTGAAGGGTAACTTTGCACAAAGTCAAAACACTCCCAATTCAAACACATACACACACATTTAATGAAGCTTCCAGAATCAAAGCTGTGTGTGTGCAGGTCGATCTAACAGTGTGTGTGTGTGTGTGTGTGTGTGTGCGTCTCCCACCTCCTGTCCAAAGCAGTTTATTTTTGAAAAATAAAAAGACTCTTTCATTCTCCGCAGAATAGAGCTCTGACAAAAGGGATTTGTAAAGCTCTCTCTCTCTCTAACACACACACACACAAAGAGAGAGAGACACACACATGGTAAGCTGTGTCAAGTATACGCCCACACACACAGAGAGAGAGAGAGAGAGAGAGAGAGAGAGAGAGAGAGAGAGAGAGAGAGCACCTGATAGAAATACAGAGGGGGTGATAAAAGAAATAAAGAGGAAAACACCCTGGAGTAAAAGAGGGAGTGATATAAAAAAGTAGAGAAAGAGAGAGGGAGAAAAAGAACATGAGAGAGAAAAAATAATGAACAAAACGAGTGGAAGAGAGAAAAAAGGAAGAGTAACAGAGGATAGAATAAAGGATAGAGACCAAGAGAAAAAAGGAGATAAAGTGAGTGTGAAACAGAGAGGGAGGGAGAGAAAGAGAGAGAGAGAGTGAGAGAGAGAGAAAGAGAGAGAGAGAGAGAGAGAGAGAGAGAGAGAGAGAGAGAGAGAGAGAGAGAGAGAATATTGTCCATCTGTAGTCTAAGAACAGACACTTCACAAACCATCCAAAGCGGCCCTCAGGAGACGTCTGATTGGCCGAGGCAGTGGGGAGCGAGAAAAAGGAGAGTTCTGATTGGACAATGAAAATGGAACCCTAGAGATGCTTTAAGGGTCCAAGCACCACTGGACTACAGCCATTCCCTCTCCATCTCTCTCTCTCTCCCTCTCTCTCTCTGTCTTTCTTTTATTTTCTCTCTGCTTTTCTTTCATTCACTATCACTCTATTCTTTCTTGTTTCTCCCTTTTTTCTCTCCATCTTTCCCTTTTCTCCTCTCCTCATACTTTTCGTCGTCTTACTCTTCACTCCCTCCCTGTCTCTCTATACCTTCCTCTATCTTTCCCTCTCTCTCTCCCTCCTACTCTCTCTCTCTCTCTCTCTCTCTCTCTCTCTCTCTCAGGGGATTTGTCCAAAAGCACCATCTGAAGCTGCTCAGCTCTGGCCAAATGTAAACAGTGTCCAAGCGGCCGGTCTGGGCTCCGTGAAGCAGAGTGAGTGAATGTTACCCAGAGGCTTTGTTACAGCAGCAGCCACTGATCCACTCTCACTGTTCACACACACAGTGGCCAGAAGTCTGTGGACACCCTCTATACCCATTGACATCAAATGGGATGCTCTGGAGAAGCTGCATCACAAAACACACTACACAAACAGCTATATACAAATACACACACACACACACACACACACACACACATAAGCACATACACACACCTGAAGTTAATTAGTTCACATAATGTATATATTACTCATATACAACAGATTTAATGTTGTCAATCTTTCTCTCTTTCTCACACACACACACACACAATCACACAAAGACACACACACACTTTCTCTCTACAGCATTTAACAACAAACAGTGATGTTGGCATGGCCTGGAGCGAACACACACACACACACAAACAGACTATAAGCTCACTGTGCAGGTAGTGAGTTTATATGAAGTGAGCTTATAGTTTTCCTGCATTCGTGTGTGTGTGTGTGTGTGTGTTCACTCAGCCGTGATGTTACGCTGGGTGCCAGCTGAGGCAAAAATCAAACTGCTCTACTGCAGCTGAGCAGCAGATTACAACACACACACACACGTGCACAGACACACATTACTATTGCATGGGAAAAATGCAATGTGCATAGTAATGGAAATACACACACACACACACACACACACACACACACACACACACACGCAGCCTAACTCTGTACAAATGTCGGAGACCACCCTCCACTGATACAGGCTAATTTTACATCACAAAAAATCCAGAAGCCTTGAAAAGTAAATATATTAAATATAAAAGTATAATTTTGTTTACTAATTATTGTCTCCACTCTTTATCACAGCTTCCAATTTTTTTTTTGAGGCTCTCTTTCAGCTCATTGAAGAAACCTGCAGCAACACCTCCACAGTTTTTAAAAATATCCCCGTCCAGACGAACACGAAAACAGCTGCATTACCATTCCAGTCCAGTAGGGGGTCCATAGTACCTCTTACAGAGAGACATTAAAACACCACGAAGCCTGAGAGAAACACAGGTTTAATCCCAAATCACTGCCTCTGTAGTAATGTAGCAGGGTAAGATGCTAGAAAAGTATCTCAAAACTTTGACATTAAAAATGGTATAATACCTCATTGATTAGTAGAGGTACTTTAAGAAGGAGTGTTTTAAATTAGAGCGGTATTTCCAACAAGTGCCACAGGGGGCAGTGTTTGCCCGCAGCACTTTTACCAACTAACACCAGCGACGTTCTGTACAAACCTTAGCTACTTTTTGTAGAAGCCGCGACCCTGAACTAGACACGTGCTTACAGACAATAAATGAATGAATGTTATAATCAGAGCTACTGTTTAAAAAATAACCAAATGTTTACAGATTTCTACAGAATCACAGAAGCAGTTACATTTCTACTAAAATAAAGAATGTATCATTTATTTTGTTGGTTCAGCATGTTCTTGAAATTAATAAAATATTTTTCAGTGTTTTGTCGCATCGCAAGAACATCGTAATCACAAAAACACACTAAAATATCGGGGTAGTATTTTAGGGCCATATCACCCACCCCCAGCTCCCACACACACACACAGATCAAAGGGATTCAGCAGAAAGTGACGTGTGTAGTGCTCTCATCTCCTCGGGGAGAAGGCAGTGGGGACTAAATGTTAAAGTCCTGTATTCACCGATAAATACCGGGAACGTGCAGATCATCAGTATTTCACTACAGTGCACACACTCGAGTAAACACGACCAGTTACTAATCACCTCTGATACCTTTAGACATGCCACGTGTAGAGACATGGAGACAGACACACATACACACACGCACACACACACACACACACACACAGTCACAGTGGTCTGGGTTTCCCTGGGGCAGAGAGACCAGATGCAGTCTCACAATGAAGCTAAAAATACAGCACAGACTAAGAGAGGAGATTAATTAAAATGATCACGCTTCACAGACTAGCCCCTCTCCATTCTCTCTCTCTCTCTCTCTCTCTCTCTCTCTCTCTCTCTCTCTCTCTCTCTCCGTCTGCATTCTCTCTAGATCCGGAGTCATAGCAAGGCCTTTCCAATTTACCCAGTTTCCACAGAGTAACATTAATGACTAACAGTCGACGCTGGACTGTGTCGCTCAGTGAAACCGTGTCGACTGAAGATCACCGGAATTTCATCGTTCACACGTTTCATTTTGACCGTAAAAACACACACAAACCAGGAATCACCAAATGGCCGACCTCAGTCCAGACCCACACCGAGATTCTTTCCAGATCAGAGACCTATCTTTGGTAAATTATTAATTTATTAATTAATTATTTCATTATCTGTAGCTGCCCAGTATCACACAACCATTACACACACACTCACACCTGTGGACAGTGTCACACACTCACTCAGTCACTCACACATTCACCCAGTCACTCACACACTCACTCTGTCATTCACACACTCACCCAGTCACTCACACACTCACCCAGTCACTCACACACTCACCCAGTCTCTCACACACTCACCCAGTCACTCACACACTCACCCAGTCACTCACACACTCACCCAGTCTCTCACACACTCACCCAGTCACTCACACACTCACCCAGTCTCTCACACACTCACCCAGTCACTCACACACTCACCCAGTCTTTCACACACTCACCCAGTCACTCACACAGTCTCTCACACACTCACCTAGTCACTCACACTTGTGGACAGTTTCAACCACAAACCCAATCACCCACAAAAAATGTAACCGAAAAAATATTAAATGCTTAAAAAACAAACAAAAATGAAGTCTTTCATGTCTCTGCTGAATTTTTTTCTACAATAGTATTTTGTTTAAATCTTCTTGTATACCTTACGTTGTGATTTCTTTTACTTTACTTTCACCCAATGTCCGTCCAAACCCCACGAGCCCCACTGCAGTGTTCTCCCCCTGTGTAAACAGCCCTGTTCAGAACGCCCGCTTTCAGCACCTGTTCCTTTAAATGATAATGAACCGCTCGCTGTTCACCCCGACCCCGAGCGCACAGCAGTGAGGAGCGAGGAGCAGAAGCTCTGGTTTTTAGCCGTTTTTTACTCTTTTCTCTTTCTTCTCCGTTTTTACTCAGTGCTCTTATTTCTCCGCGCTCGTTGTGTCTGTTTTGCTGAGTTTAACCTCGTCTTTGAGCTCTCACATAAACACGGGTCCAGCGCTGTGATTGGACAGACTCAGACGAGGGGGCGTCTGCACTTGATGTCAGAAGCGGAGCAGAACCAGAATGACTCGGTTTATCCTGTGTTTTCAGACTCAGGCAGCGCACAGAAAACAGACTGTGGGGGGTCTTGTTTCACAGTGTGTGGGTTGGTGGGCTGAATGCACTGAACAAGGGAGTTTTTCACCATATGTCCCCTCTTGGGTCGCAGGATTTGTGTCAGGTGGCGAGCAGGAGGCATTTTATGAGTTTTGGCAATAAATTCATAATCGGATTTTGAGCAGTTAATGAGGATTCACTTCGTTTGGGTTCTGATGTGTAATAAAGTTTAAATGTGCAGCAGTTATTGGGCAAATAAAGATGTTTATTATAAAGTCTCTCTCTTTCCTCATAACAGTGTAACAGCATCCTGATTTCTACACACACAGAAGGAAAGAGAAACAAATTAAACCTAAAAAAAAAGAGCAACCAAAATAGAGCAAGAGAAAAACTGCATTCAAACTACAGTTAAAAGTAAGACTGAAGATTGCTGTGAGGATCTGATAGTTTTGTCTAGTGCTCCATTCCTCAAGAAAACACAGTTCCACAGCCTAATCCCAGGGGGCGTTATACCCCTCAGACCCATTTTGGCCTTAGGCGTGGTGACATTACGATCATGTGCTGCTGCTCCACAGTGTAATTCATTTTCTGTGGAGAACATTCAGAAAGAGCCGGGGTCAGAAATGAAGGACCCTGATGTAGCTAAAGTTACTCACTGCCCACGAGCCTATGGTCACGATGCACAATGCCAAGAGTCTCCCAGAGGGGTATAAAGACCCGAGCCATGGGCTGTGGAAGTTCTGGTTACTGATCCAGGAGAAGCACAGCAGTTTTACAGAAAGGAATCAGAAGCTAAAGATGAACAGCTGAAACCCAGTGGCCCTGGTTCGATCCCCGGGGATGTCTCTGTCGTCCAAAGGCAGGGATTCCTAAGAGAACACGATTGGCTTTGCTCCCTCCTCCATCAATCAGCACAGCGTCGGCCAGCGCAGGCTCTGTCAGCTGATGTGATGGATCTAGGCACTCTGCGTTTGATCTGTTCTGTTAGCAGGAGTGCGTAAGGAGTCTCAGAGGAAGGACATGGACATCCTCACCCTCCCAGCGTTGGGGTCAAAAATGAGTTTTGTGCAACAAGAGTATTGTTATTTTTTTGAATACTTTACTTTCTCAATGAATTTGGTGTTTGTTTAAAATGATAATTACATCAGAATGATGCACTGATGCTCAACATAAACAGAGTAAATTAATTATTTTTATTATTTTTTTCTTTATAAAATCTGTTGTGAGCGAGTGTGAGGCACAAAGGATTTCCAGATGTTCTCCTGTAATCGTATGAACTTAAATCAACAGCACACTTGAGTTAATGTAATGAAGTATTTATTAACCTCTAAAACTACGGATTGGACGATAAACTCCAACAATACTGTGACCAGGAGAGACGTGGAAAGGGTTAAACCACACATTCACACACATTGGTTTTCATGTAATGTCTGGGTTGTTTGTTTGTTTGTATGTTTTTGAGCAGATAAACTCTTACTGCTCAGATAAATATCTTTTTAAATCTCATTTCCTCAGGGGCCTTTTCCACAGTGCTGTATGTGATGAGGACAGTCAGCGGACGACGAGTGACTGGGAGAATGTAGATACTACACTTGATACGGCAGAGCAGAACGAATCCTTTGTTTGGGGAGGTGATTCGGTTCCCTTGATTCACACAAACGATTTGTTTAGAGATGAATCACTATTATTTACACCTCACTCATAACTAATCCAGCGGCTTCACTCACAGATTCTGAGCGTGTTTTTCTCACCAGTAAATTACACTGCTGTAACCTAGAACCATCTCTCTGAGGGGAACATCAGAGCAGCATCTAAACACAGACACACACACAACACTCAGATGTAATCCAAATGGAGAGGTGGGGATTTCTA
>NC_089819.1:28714650-28720251 GCF_029633855.1 Hoplias malabaricus
GTTACACAGTTTTTAAAATACCACACACACACACCAGATAAAGTGTCTGAAAGTTTGCAGACACCTGTGTAATGAGATGAATGAAATGAAGAGATGCTCTGGAGCAGCTGCACATGAGCCTGAGGTTGTCGTATCCCATGGCAACACGGGTCTGAAGCCCCCAGCACTGGGGCCCTGGAACAGTGGAACTGTGTTCTCTGGAGAGATGCAGCTCCAGTTCCACTGGGATGAGGTGGAGTGGTGAGTTTGATCCAGAACCAACCCCCAACACCTGCCCCTGACCTTCACTGATGATTATGAGGCTGAACTCCATCAGATCGTTGGAGCAATGTTCCTTGTGAGGAATCCTCTTCTGGCAGTGCGACTTGTTCAGGGTTAAAATAGAGGCGAAAGAGTGGAGGTCACTTCCAGTGTGAGCAGCAAAGAAGGAATGTGCCAAATGCACTGATCACGGACTGATCTGAGGCCAAACACACACACACACACACACACACAAACAGAGAGGGGGAGCGAGAGAGGGTGCTGGAACTCCACCCAAAACTCTAAAGCAAGGTCACGAAGGTCCCCAGCAGTGTGTGTGTGTGTGTGTATGTGCTTCTAAAGATGCCAGAACTCTGCAGGTTGGGCACCACGTTGAGGAGTAATCACCCTCAGAACCAGACAGTAACGAAAGCCTCAATCCATCACACACACACACCCTGTAGAGGTCATCGCTACCCCTGCCAAGGCTCCACCGTAGAGAATCCTTCAACCTTTCCAAACTCTGTATGATGTCAGACCCAAACAACAAGAGACCACCCTCCCTTTATTTCCCCTTCATTTTCATCAAAACTCACTCATTTTTCAGCATCAAGCGAAACATCACACACTTTCCTTATTTAGGGGAATGAGTAAATAGTAAAAATAAATCAACTTTCTCAGTGTCCACTCTGTCCTTTAAAGAAGGTGTTTTCGCAATTTTAATCCACAACATTTTCTTATAAACTTCAGAGAACGTTTCCTCACCATCTGCTGCTCATACTTCAACTTTAAACATTTCAATTTCAACTGGGATCAAAAATAACATACAACTAAATAAAAGACATGCTCTGTGTGGTGCTGTAATGAGCCAATGAGCTTTCTGATTAAATACGGCATAGAGACAAACAGTTTGTTACGATACACTTTACATGGTAAATAAACTCGTGAAAAGTCTTGTTATTTTCTCGGTACCTGCGCAGAGAATTGTGGGTAAATGAGGGCCACGGAGGATATGACTGTTGCGTCCTTCAAATCGCTCCGAACCTAGGCTGCATTTCTCAGCTTATATCTGAGAGTGATCCTCTTTACTGAAGTGATATATTTACACTACATTCTAGAACATTGCTGTGAGATTTGATGGAAGCCTTGAGAGCATGAGTAACTGATGATGGAGGATTGGGTTTGGATCTTAAACACCACTTCAGTTCCATTCAGAGGAAACTAACTGAGCTCCATAGCTCCAGAGAGCCTCGGCTCCAATGCCCCATTCTGGGGAGTTTACAGCCCTCTAGGCAACACTTAACCTTGGGCATCCCAGTTTATTAACAATGCTTTCTGATGGAGATTAGACAAGCTGTATCTACCTTCAAACTAATGCCCGTGTCAGTAGTGAATGGAGAAACGTCTGCAGAGGTAGCCTAGGCGTTTCTAATAAATTGGCCAATGAGTGTAAATGGCACAAGAGTTGGAAGAACATTTCCGCTGACGACTCCAAACCCGAGCCCTGTCATGTCCCCAGTGCTAAAAGCCACTTCTCTTTTTTCCCTGTCATCCCTTCATCGCTCTCTCTCTCCTTCACCTCTCCTCCTCTCCTCCTGTTCTCCATCTGTCTATTTGCAGACTATCCTTCACCAGGGGCCGACATCAGCACAAAAAAATACTCAGCAACAAAGGCGTTCGCTGAAAAACGTCTAAATTATGATACACCCCCACAGTAATGTCTCTGCTACTGCCTTAAACCAGCCTTACAGGCCATGCCTGCCCATCCTTACACACACAGCCTTAAAACAGCATTACCAGCAGTGTCTGTCCAACCTTACACCAGCTTTTCAGGCCATGTCTGCCCGTCCTTACACACACACACCATAAACAACAGCCTTAACAGCAGTGTCTGTCCAACCTTACATCAGCATTAACAGCAGTGTCTGTTCAATCTTACACCAACCTTAACAGCAGTGTCTGTCCAACCTTACACCAACCTTAACAGCAGAGTCTGTCCAGCCTTACACACACAGCCTCACATTAGCCTTAACGACAGTGTCTGTCCAACCTTACACCAGCCTTAACAGCAGTGTCTGTCCAATTTTACACCAGCCTTAACAGAAGTGTCTGTCCAGACTTACACACACAGCCTTACACCAACCTTAACAGCAGTGTCTGTCCAACCTTACACCAGCCTTAACAGCAGTGTCTGTCCAGCCTTACACACACAGCCTTAAACCAGCCTTAACAGCAGTGTCTGTCCAACCTTACACCTGCCTTAAGAGCAGTGTCTGTCCAACCTTACACCTGCCTTAACAGCAGTGTCTGTCCAGCCTTACACACACAGCCTTAAACCAGCCTTAACAGCAGTGTCTGTCCAACCTTACACCTGCCTTAAGAGCAGTGTCTGTCCAATCTTACACCTGCCTTAACAGCAGTGTCTGTCCATCCTTACACACACAGCCTCACATTAGCCTTAACAACAGTGTCTGTCCAACCTTACAACAGCCTTAACAGCAGTGTCTGTCCAATTTTACACCAGCCTTACAGAAGTGTCTGTCCAGCCTTACACACACAGCCTTAAACCAGCCTTAACAGCAGTGTCTGTCCAACCTTACACCTGCCTTAAGAGCAGTGTCTGTACAATCTTACACCTGCCTTAACAGCAGTGTCTGTCCATCCTTACACACACAGCCTCACATTAGCCTTAACAACAGTGTCTGTCCAACCTTACACCAGCCTTAACAGAAGTGTCTGTCCAGCCTTACACACACAGCCTTACACCAACCTTAACAGCAGTGTCTGTCCAACCTTACACCAGCCTTAACAACAGTGTCTGTCCAGCCTTACACACACAGCCTTAAACCAGCCTTAACAGCAGTGTCTGTCCAACCTTACACCTGCCTTAACAGCAGTGTCTGTCCATCCTTACACACACAGCCTCACATTAGCCTTAACAACAGTGTCTGTCCAACCTTACACCAGCCTTAACAGCAGTGTCTGTCCAATTTTACACCAGCCTTAACAGAAGTGTCTGTCCAGCCTTACACACACACAGCCTTACACCAACCTTAACAGCAGTGTCTGTCCAACCTTACACCCGCCTTAACAGCAGTGTCTGTCCAGCCTTACACACACAGCCTTAAACCAGCCTTAACAGCAGTGTCTGTTCAACCTTACACACACACAGCTTTACACCAGCTTTAATGTGTGACACTTTTTTTCTATCACTCCCTCCATCCTAACCCAAACTTCTACTTTTATTCCATCTATCCCTCCAACTCCTCTATTTATTATATCACTCTCCTGTACCCCGGCGGATTCTTTTTTATTTTACCTGTCCACCTTCACCTCAACTCCTTCTCTCTCCTCTTCTATCACTCAACCCCCCCCTCTCTCTTTCTCTCTCTCTCTCTGTAGGAGGTCATCAGAGAGGTAAATACGAGGGGAATGACACTTCCTCCTCATTTGCATAATGAGGCCTCTTTGACTCTAATTATCTGAACAGGAGCACCACCCCAAAGCATTTCCTCACCTCCTTAATGAGTGTTAATTACATCTACTCAAACAAGACGCACCTCTACCTCTCTCTCTCAGCCTTGTATCTCTCCGACTCTAGCAGTCTTTCATCTCTCTTCCTTCTCTCTCAATCATCTCTCCCTCTTCCCCCTCTCTGCTTCTCTCTCTCTTTCAGTCTCCTTCTCTCACCCCATCTCTCTCTCTCTCTCTGCCTCTCCCGCTCTCTCTCTGTCTCTGTGTCTCTCTCTCTGCCTCCCCCTCTCTCACTATCTCTCTGTGTCTCTCTATCTCTCGCTCTCTCTCTGCCTCTTCCCCTCCCTCTCTCTCTGTCTCTCTCTATCTCTCTGTGTCTCTCTTGCTCTTTCTCTCTGCCTCTCCCCCTCCCTCTCTCTCTGTCTCTCTCTATCTCTGTCTCTCTCTTGCTCTCTCTCTGTCTCTCTCCCTTGCTCTCTCTCTCTGCTACCCTCTCTCTCTCTCTCTCTCTGTGTCTCTCTCTCTCTGCCTCCCCCTCCCCCCTCTCTCTCTCTCTCTCAGTTATAGTATTGACATTGTTGATGGTGAAAAAATTATAATTAAAAGCGATCTCAGTCTCATGGGAAAAACTTAAATATTAATCAGGCAGCAACGCTACAGGGATATAAGAACATGTGTGTGTGTGTGTGTGTGTAAAATATGCATTTATAGGTAGCAACCTGAGAGAGAACAGGTAACAGACCCAGAGAGAAGCACAGCATTACGCTTCACTGGAGTAATGATTTTTCTCATTGTCTCCCTCTCTCTCTGTCTCTCTCTCTCTCTCTCTCTCTCTCTCTCTCTCTCTCTCTCTCTCTCTTTCCTCTCTCTCTTCTGATCTGGACAGAAATCAATTTGCTGAGATGAAAGTTTTCAATTTCATTACGGCTGTGAAATGGATCCTGGCTAACTGCTCTTTCTGCCGCAATAATGGAACATCGTTTAGGATAAAGCACACTTTACTCACCAATACAGAGAGAGAGAGAGAAAGAGAGAGAGGTGGGAGAGAGAGAGAGAGAGAGAGAGAGAGAGAGAGGTGGGAGAGAGAGAGAGAGAGAGAGAGAGAGAGAGAGAGAGAGAGGTGGGAGAGAAAGAGAGAGAGAGAGCAGAGGGAGACAGAGAGAGAGAGAAGAGTAGGAAGAGTGAAGAGGTGAAGGAGGGGACAGACAGTAGTGGAACAGGGAAAAGAAGAAAACAGAAGAATGGCTTGAGAAAGAAAAGGAGCGAGGAGGACAGGGTGAAATGAATGGAGAGAGAATGGAAGAGTGAAGGGCAAGAAAAAACATAGTAAGAGAAGGAGGAGAGAAGGGGAGGATGTGAAGTGAAGAGGGGGCAGAAAAAAGGAAAAATATATAACAGAACATTGCATTGGAACGAAAGGAAAGAGACAGTGATTAGAGAGAGAGAGAGAGAGAGAGAGAGATGAGAGAGAGAGAGAGAGAGAAAGAGAGAGAGAGCACACTCACAGGAAAACAAACTTTCAGAAGTTTCAGAAAGAGATGATGTCAAAGAGGAGAGAGAGAGAGAGAGAGAGAGAGAGAGAGAGAGAGAGGACTATTGCCCTTCAGGAGTTCTGTGTTATTTATTTATTTATTCTGGGTCATTATCTCAATTAAAGTGCAGATGATAATGATCATACTCATTACACACACACACTCTCTCTCTCTCTCTGAAAAGCCTGTAAGGAAATACAGTCCTGATTTCCCCTTCTCAAATATAGATTATTAAACACTCACACATCTCTCTGAGGATCATACTTAATCACCTCAACCTGACTGACACACACACACACACACACACATACACACATGTAATATATGTAATACATCAATATAAAAGCTTCATCTA
>NC_089819.1:28725475-28805475 GCF_029633855.1 Hoplias malabaricus
ACACTTGAAAACTCCCCTGTTCCTGATACATTCCTCCAGTGATGATTCGTCAGAATTAAAGTGAATTAATGATAAACAAATTAAATTTCACTGCTCAGTTTTTCTGTTCCACATCAAACAGTGGAGAGATACGTTTTCACTGGTGGTGATATACAGACCTCAACTACTGGACCATTTACAGTGGATCAACAAATCAAACACATCCAGTTGCAGTGCAGAGGAATGGGATTAACAACAGGTACAACACACACACACACAGAGCATGATCACACACACAGTCTCACACACACATACTGTAATCAAACACAGTGATCACACACTCACAAACACACAGAGTTATCACACACTCAAAGAGTCACTCACATACACACACACACACACGAGTGATCACATACTCACACACACAATGATCAAATACACACGCACACACTGTGATCAAACACTTACTCGGTCACTCACCCAGTCACTCACACACTCACTCAGTCACTCACACACTCACTCACCCAGTCTCTCACTCACACATTCACTCGAACACTCACTCGCCCTGTCACTCACTCACACATTCACTGGCACACTCACTCAGTCACTCACACACTCACTCACCCAGTCACTCACACTCACTCAGTCACTCACACACTCACTCACTCGCCCAGTCACTCACACACTCACCCAGTCACTCACACACTCACTCGCCCAGTCACTCATACACTCACTCCCCAGTCACTCATACACTCACTCACACACTCACTCACCAAGTCACTCACACTCACTCAGTCTTTCACACACTCACGCACTCACTCGCCCAGTCACTCACACATTCACTCACCCAGTCACTCACACATTCACTCACCCAGTCACTCACACACTCACTCGCCCAATCACTCACACACTCACTCGCCCAGTCACTCACACACTCACTCACCCAGTCACTCACACATTCACTCGCCCAGTCACTTACACACTCACTCGCCCAGCCACTCACTCACTCGCTCAGTCACTCACACACTCACTCGCCCAGTCACTCACACACTCACTGCCCAGTCACTCACACACTCACTCGCCCAGTCACTCACACACTCACTCACCCAGTTACTCACACATTCACTCACACACTCACCCAGTCACTCACCGTCACTCACACATTCACTCGCCCAGTCACTCACACATTCACTCGCCCAGTCACTCACACACTCACTCGCCCAGCCACTCACATACTCACTCAGTCACTCACACACTCACTCGCCCAGTCACTCACACACACACTCACACACTCTTTCACCCAGTCACTCACACACCGTCACTCACATACTCACTCACCCAGTCACTCACACACTCACTCACACTCTTTCACCCACTCACTCACACACTCATTCGCCCAGTCACTCACACACTCTTTCACCCAGTCACTCACACACTCACTCACCCAGTCACTCACACACTCACTCGCCCAGTCGCTCACACACCGTCACACACACTCACTCACCCAGTCACTCACACACTCACTCACACACTCTTTCACCCACTCACTCACACACTCACTCACTCTTTCACCCAGTCACTCACACCGTCACTCACACACTCACTCACTCGCCCAGTCACTCACACCGTCACTCGCCCAGTCACTCACACACTCACTCACCCAGTCACTCACACACTCACTCGCCCAGCCACTCACACACTCATTCGCCCAGTCACTCACACACTCTTTCACCCAGTCACTTACACACTTACTCACCCAGTCACTCACACACTCACTCACCCAGTCACTCACACTCACTCAGTCACTCACACACTCACTCACTCAGTCACTCACACACTCACTCGCCCAGTCACTCATACACTCACTCACACACCAAGTCACTCACACTCACTCAGTCTTTCACACACTCACGCACTCACTCGCCCAGTCACTCACACATTCACTCACCCAGTCACTCACACATTCACTCACCCAGTCACTCACACACTCACTCGCCCAATCACTCACACACTCACTCGCCCAGTCACTCACACACTCACTCACCCAGTCACTCACACATTCACTCGCCCAGTCACTCACACACTCACTCGCCCAGCCACTCACTCACTCGCTCAGTCACTCACACACTCACTCGCCCAGTCACTCACACACTCACTGCCCAGTCACTCACACACTCACTCGCCCAGTCACTCACACATTCACTCGCCCTGTCACTCACACATTCACTCACACACTCACCCAGTCACTCACCGTCACTCACACATTCACTCGCCCAGTCACTCACACACTCACTCGCCCAGCCACTCACATACTCACTCAGTCACTCACACACTCACTCGCCCAGTCACTCACACACACACTCACACACTCTTTCACCCAGTCACTCACACACTCACTCACCCAGTCGCTCACACACCGTCACTCACACACTCACTCACCCAGTCACTCACACACTCACTCACCCACTCACTCACACACTCATTCGCCCAGTCACTCACACACTCTTTCACCCAGTCACTCACACACTCACTCACCCAGTCACTCACACACTCACTCGCCCAGTCGCTCACACTCACACACCGTCACACACACTCACTCACCCAGTCACTCACACACTCTTTCACCCACTCACTCAGTCACTCACACACTCACTCACTCTTTCACCCAGTCACTCACACCGTCACTCACACACTCACTCACCCAGTCACTCACACACTCACTCGCCCAGTCACTCACACCGTCACTCGCCCAGTCACTCACACACTCACTCATCCAGTCACTCACACACTCACTCGCCCAGCCACTCACACACTCATTCGCCCAGTCACTCACACACTCTTTCACCCAGTCACTCACACACTTACTCACCCAGTCACTCACACAAAAGTCATAAGTTAATTTCACGTTGTGTGTATTTTAAAAACACTGTGAGGAAAAGACTGATTCTCATATTCCGGCCCCCACTCACTAGAGCAGAATAAAGGAGGCGGGGCCATGGAGAGTGGCTCCCAGCATGCCCTGCAGTCTGCCCAGTGAAGGAGCGTTGTGTTTATTGAGTGTAGTGCAGCGTCGCTGTGTGAACGCTGTACTGTGTGTGTGTACGTGACGGTGGTTTCGTTGTTGCGTAGTTGTTCGTCCGTTTCATCCCCTCAGTGTTCCCCCACCCTCCTGCGTTCCGTGTGTTGTGTAAGCGCTGGGTGGAGGGGGTTGTTCCCTGAAGGCTGTTCAGTGACCTGCTGGATCCGTGAGAAGCATATGTCTGAGAAGCGCTATGTTGGCCTCGCCTTTATCAACACAATCTCCAGAAAATAGAAATGATGTTCTCTGTCAATAATAAAGCCCTGACTTCTCCGTAGAGCAGTTACACACTTTAAACCGCTACTGTTACAGAACATGACGCTCACACACACCACATAGAGCTGCTGCTGGGACAAAACCTCCCATCTCCGCTACTGAAACCTTATTCTTCATTTTCATTCTTCGCTTAATTTGAAAACTCCCACTGAATGAGCTCCTGATGAGACACAGAGAAATGACCAGGAATCAGCGGAGAATAAATATCTTCTCATTAACTCCAATGTTCCTTTAAGGACATCGTTGTGTTTGTGGAGATACGAGGTTTTTCTACGACGGACAACCACCAACACGACTTAAAGTGGTGTCTAAATTAATCAGTAAAATTAAAGAAGAAACGGAAGTCATTTGAGCACACACACACACACACACCATCAGCTGCTCACCGTAAACACACAATAAAAGCCCCAAATGCCCAAATCGTGCGATAAACAAATAAAAAGATACAAATTAAAAGCCCTTGAACATTTACAGAACGTGCAGCTGATTTTAAATGTTCACAGATTTAAAATGTAAAAGAAATCGAGGGAGATTTTAAACCAAAGTTTATATTAAATTTTCTCAAATGAGGAATTAATTTAAAAACGGTCATTCACAATTATCCAGGAATAAACCTGCACACACACACACACACACACACACACACACCAGCTCCGTGCAAGCTCCAGATACAGTGGGTTATTTTCTAAATTACACAGAAAAAACACATTTCAGCTCATTTCACTTTAATTAAACACACTCCAGAGACAGAGAGAGACAGGGAGAAAGAGAGAGAGAGAGAGAGAGAGAGAGAGAAAGAGAGAGAGAGAGAAGATAAATGTTCAGCAAAAACAAACGGAGAAGCAGAAAAGGAGACACAGCAAGAGAGAATAAAGGGAGCAGGGTGCAGAATATAAAGACAAAAATAAAACGGATGTGGGAGAGAGAGAGAGACAGAGACCGAGCAACTTTAGTATATAAAAGATAAAAGGAACAGTGGAGAAAAGAAAGACTAAACTGATGGATGTATTGACAAAACAGAAAGAGAGAAACAGACAGAGGAGAAGGAGAGAGGATGGACAGAGGGGGGGAAGAGGGAGAGAAACAGAGATGTGTAGAAAAGCAAACATAAAAAAGGGATAGAAGAAGAGAGGATGCGCGTAAACGACAAGAAGAGAGAGAAAGAGGCGTCGAAAGAAAGACAGCGCGAACATGTCCAGTGTATCCCAGCGCTTCTCGGTGCGCGCGAACTTCTCTGAGCAACTGTGTGTGTGTGTGTGTGTGTGTGTGTGTGTGTGTGTGTGTGTGTTTTCCTACCCGTGCGAAGAGATGCGAGGAGCAGCACGAGCGCGTCCCAGCGCGCGCTCCAAACACACATCATCCTGATCCGGATCAGCCTTTCTTAGTGCTGGGTCCCACACACACACACACACACACAAACACACACACACAAACTCCGTGCTATGGGCTTCGCGCGCGGACGCTCCGGAGCAGCTGAAGCTCGTGCACGCGTCCCATCATCATCATCCTCGGAGCTTCACTCCAAAAGGCGCGAAGCAACATCCGGGCACTTCGTGCGGACAAGTTGTTGCTGCTGCACTTCTGAGTAAAACTCCAGCTCGCGGACGCGCACGCGTATCCAGTGCGGGCGCACGCGCCTTTCCAAACTCTCCACGGTGGACTTGGCGTGTTTGCGCGCGCGGCGTTTCCTCTCTTTCTCTCCCTTTCTTTCTCTCCTTCTCTATCACTCCAAAATACGCGTGTGCTCCAAAAACAAAACGCACGCACGCGCGTACCCCCGTCCTCGCGCTCGCTCGGCGCAGACGCACTTGTGCGCGCTCCGGTCGCAGCCGCTGCTCATGTGAGAGAGAGAGAGAGAGAGAGAGAGAGAGAGAGAGAGAGAGACTGTGGCGCGCGGAGCAGAACCGTCTGGGGCGGGGCCAATGAGTGACAACAACGTCAACCAATAGGGACCTAGAAGGAGAGAAAGGGGCGGGCCCAAACGCAGCCAATCAGGTTGAAGACAGGGGACTTTTTGGAAAAGCTGGGGCTTGAGGGATTTCCGTCAGAGGAAAGCAACGCAGTGAAGTAATGCTCAAAGAGCTTTAAATCGAATTTGAATTCGAATTCTGTTTCTAAATAAAACGTCATCAGTTCTACTGCTGTTTGGAAAAGGGTAAAGTAAGGCAACTCTTTCTCTCTCTCTCTCTCTCTGTCACACACACACACGCGCGCGGGCGCGGGGGGAGAGAAACAGCCCACTCAAACCTGCACGAGCGACAAAAGTGTGTGTGTGTGTGTGTGCGCGCGCCTGGGTGCTCCACTGAAGGAGCTCTAGCCCCCCCTAGTGGTGCTCATGGGAAATTAAGGACTGCTTTTTCTCCGTCAACTTCTTCCTCTTTAGTTCCTCCTTAAAATCTCTGTACACATCTGTTCCACATTATAATAGCGCGGTAGTGTCTCCTGGTCAACACCGAGGTCAGATGGAGAGAGGGTGGAGAGTATCCCCTGCTGCTCAGGCGTTTCTCCCGAGAGAAAGAGTCCAGGAATGTCCCCTGTGTTTCCTCTGGAGTTTGAGTGGAGGTCTCTGTTGTGTCTCACACAGGGCTCAGTGTTGAGATAATTACACAGAGCTCCGCTGTTTCTCACCAGCGCTCAGAGCCCAGACATAAGCGTCTTATTTCTCAGAAGTGTCTCGTGTTTCTCCTGAGGACTTTCTGGAGGGTCAGCGTTAAGTCTCCTGAGACATCAACGAGACGAGATGTTGCTCTGGGGTGTTGTTCCAGACTTTTCTTTCCTTCCTGTCATCTCTCTCTCTCTCTCTCTCTCTCTCTCTCTCTCTCAGTGTGAGCTGTAGAGATATATATTCCCTCATTCCATTTTTCAGGTGGAGAAGTAGAGTTAGAGTGTGTGTGTGTGTGTGTGTGTGTGTGTGTGTGTGTGTGTGATGGATGTTCTGGTTTAGTTCACTGAATAGTAAACTCATCGGCCATACAATTATAACCAATGCATCATTTCTCCACTCATTTTGCATTCTCTCACCTTCACTGACCACACAGGAGCACTTTGTAGTTCTATAGTTACAGACTGTAGTCCACCTGTTGCTCTGCATACTTTGTTACCCCTCTTCCCCCCTGTTCCTCAGCGCTCAGGACCCCCACAGAGCAGGTGTGATGTGGTGGTGGATCATTCTCAGCACTGCAGTGACACTGATGTGGTGGTGGTGTGTTAGTGTGTGTTGTGCTGATGTAGAGTTGATCAGACACAGCAGTGCTGCTGGAGCTTTTAAACCCTGTGTCCACTCTCTGTCCTCTTTGAAATGAAGACTTTTCCCATACCAACATTTTTTTTTGTCCAGCTGTCACTGCAAGTCATGAAGAGTCAACATATATATTTGACCACGTCACACTGGTTTTACTGGGAGCTGTGACACAGAGAGACCCCTGGAGACCAGAAGATAGACCCCCGTTCCCAAACACCCCCCGCAGGAGTCAGTCAGAGTGATTCTGACGCAGAGACAGTGCAGGAGAATCTGAGGAGACTATCTACAGTAGATCAATCCGTACCAGCCCCGCCATCAGGAGAGAATCTGCAGAAGAGAAACATCTATAGCCAATCAGACACTAGCTCCTGATTTAGGACCCGCCCACTGACCCCTCCCATAATGTCCAGTTACAGCCAATCAGACACTAGCTCCTGATTTAGGACCCACCCAATGTCTCCTTCCATAATGTCTAGTCACAGCCAATCAGACACTAGCTCGTGATTTAGGACCCGCCCACTGACTCCTTCCATAACGGCCAGTTACAGCCAATCAGACACTAGCTCGTGATTTAGGACCTGCCCACTGACTCCTTGCATAACATCGTTACGGCCAATCAGACACTAGCTCTTAATTTAGGACCCTCCCACTGACTCCTCCCATAACACTCTAAAATGCAACCCATACAAATTGATCCACACAAACCCTTCTGTGTTAATGAAGTACAGCGGGGATACAGCAGCGGGAACCAGCAGTTCTGTGTTCCCCTACAGTTCTGTGAGTTCTATCTTCCCCTGCTGGAGAAACAGGTGTAGACATTGGTCAGGGGCAGGGATGGGGAGGGGGGCCTGCACTAGTCATGAGCCTCACAGCTTCAAATATAACCTCCATCCTCCACTGCTCCAGGAGCACTGTGGGTCAGTTTTCAGAGGTATAGTTTTGGTGGAACCACTTTCGCCCCCAAAGTAGTCACAAAAAAACAAGTTAAGAACCCCTGGTCTATGTTGATATCAATAAATATATTTCTGATCTACATTATACTGGTCTAATAAACCTGGATTTGGGAAATGACCTTCCCCCAACTGAACTGTAAGTGATTCCTGGAGAAGGTTAAAAACATACGTCGTCTGTGGAGTGGGTCCATTTTTCTTGAGTTTGTGTGTGTGTTCTTTCTTTCAAAAGAGCATTTTAAAAAAACGTCAAACATTGCAGAGCGTTTTCATTTCTCATTCACACTCAATACACACACACACACACACACACAGAGACACTTCATCAAAACAACAGTAAAACCCTCTGACTCTTACTCTACCCTCCTTTTTTCTCTTCTCTCGTTCTGTCTCTCTTGTCACCCTCCAGTACTCTCTCTCTCTCACTTTCTCTCTCTCTCTCTCTCTCTCTCTCTCTCTCTCTCTCTCTCTCTCTCTCTCTCTCTCTCTCGCTCTCTGACACAGCTCTGGTGCTGAAAGCTAGCTTCGTGCTCGCTCAACCGTGCTGAATACATTAGAATCTCATTAGCGCTTGCTGTAGAGAGTTTGGGAGCTCCGTAGCATGTTAGCATGCTAGCAGACAGGCTCTCTCTCTCTCTCTCTCTCTCTCTCTCTCTCTCACACACACACACACACACCAGTACTCAGCCAGCGAAGGATCTGTTACACCTGACAAGACTTTTGATGGAATACAAGTCATTAGCACGGAAACCTGCTGCTGTCATAAATACAATTGATAGTGAAGCCATAATTAATCAGTCCATATTTAAAAGAAGGTGAGAAAATCATGGCCAATTAACCAATTAACCAATTAACCTGAGCTCAAACATCGCCTCATAAAACACCGTGTTTCTAATTGACTCGGTCAAAGACTTTGTCGTCCGTTTCATTTTACTGACAACAGGAGACTCAGGGACAGTATCGGCAGCTAGCAGGCCGTAAGTAACCGGACAGTGATGGAGCGCATTGTCCTTTTGGTGCTCATCTTTTTACAGCTCTTTATACACAGTCCAGACCATTCGGCTTCACCGTAAGACATCAGACGGTCGGCTTGTCGGTGCTTTCGTCCACGGCGTCATTAGCTCACGCAGAGTGAAGATACCACGATGTCCAGAGCTGAGTCTAAGTGTGGCCTTTGTGTCTGTTTATGTTTTTCTTCTTCAGTAGTGAGACCAGGAAAGGTTGGCACCCTCAACCAATTAGCGCTACGGCTTTGGCCTGGGGTGACCTCTGAAGGGGCGGGGCTTCACAAAGCAGCACCGAAGACACTGAAGATCAGTGCTGAGCTCAAAATGGTTCACTCGTTCATTCAGTGATTATCAACTGTACAACGTTTCATCACTTTCCAAAGAGGAATTAGTATCTCCATGTTTGTGGATGATTGGTTTACTATCATCTGAACACAGCAGCTGTCCGTCACAGGGTGTAAATCTCATGATGAACGGACCAATAGAAAAGTTCCAAAATTGCTTTGAATGCAATCTTTTCACATTCACTTCCACTGAAAGTGAAGCAGGTTTTCCCCAGCTCCTGCACAGTTACTGTTTTGGAGTGAACAGAGTAGGGGGCGAGCAAAAGACTTTTCAGATGTTTGTGTAAAGTTTGTGTCGCACAAACAGATCAACCATGACTGTGAAGTAACATAATAAATAGGAACCGTCGACTCACTGATGTAAGCATTGATATTTATTTAAATAAAAATGACATCCACATACCTTTGTAGATAAAGGCTGTATCTTGTGTTTCTGCCGCTCTGGGACACATCTGACACAACACAACACCTCCTTCTTCATCGTTAGTAACCACATCGTTAGCAAGGCAACACAGCGTGGGTTGGTCCTGTGACAATAGCAATATTTTGTGGTCAATATATTGTCCCCATTGTGTTGTTATTTTAAAACCACTGTATGCCACTGATAAAGATACTATCATAATAATGCAATCACACACTGTCAGGTTTCACCCCGTCCTCTTTCAGACTTGTTTCTCTTCTTGATTTTCCCCTTTCTACGGGTGCTTCCAGAAACTTCTGCTGCTCCTCCTGTGCTCTTCCTCCCTTCCTACTGCTCCTCTCCTCGCCGTGACACGCGTTACTGGTGTGTTCCTGTGTTTAATTTGTCTCTTTTGTCGTACTTTGTTCTTCTCGTTCCTTCCTCCCTGTGTTTCATTTTCTCTCCTTTTTCATTTACTTTAAAGTTTCATCAAATTAACTGAGGTTATAAATATCTTGTTTTAAGGTTAAAAAAGAAATGACATTCATTAAAGTTAAAGTCTTAGAAACGTACAGAAATATGGCAGATTAAAGAAAACTAAACTTAACAATTTGAATGTTGTCTCTTGCTAAAAATATCAGCGCTTTAAATTCCATTATTTTATTTATTTTGTCAAAAATGTGTTTCTCTTTTAACAGGTGTGTGCCACGCGTGGTGTGAGGGGCGAGAGACTCGGAGACGGAGGAGAAGACATAAGAGCGGAGAGATGCCCATGTTTATTCAAACAAATGCAGCAAAACGAGAGAGAGCCAAAGCACAGGGAATAAACAGGAACTAATCAGAAAACCCTAGGAACAGAGAGAAACCCGGTACAAGACACTAAACACAGAACTGGACGAGCTGAAAACCCATACTCAGAGCTAATGGGAGAGGTAAACAGAACTGAACACAGGTCAGACAAAGTTTAATTAAAAGCTAGATCCAGACGCAGAGGCGAAGTTAAAGGGAAAGTCTATGGATCTGTCTGAGTGCAGTTCTCTCTGGTTGTTGACATTCTGATGCTAAGCGTCCTTTAAGGTGGAGCGGTTTGTTCGAGGGGAAACAACCAACTGTTGTTTGTGCATCAATGAAGTTTAATTAATCTGTAAGTGTTTATTCACTGTTTGAATTCCCACAGAAACTCATGTGTAACTCGAGCTGTTTAGTTTTGTAGCACTTTCGCTCTGTGTTTACTTTCATGCAGTTAGCGCTCTCCTGAATTTAGAGTCAGTTCCACCTTAAGTAATGTAACTGTAACAGCAAGTCAGTGTGACCCCCCTATGGAGCAGGAATAGAGCAACAACCTCATCTCGGTTGGTGCTTTTCAGCGTTTGGAGTCTCTCCGTTGTCTAAAAAACCTCCAGATGGCGTTTCTCTGCCGTGAGCAGAGAGAGAGAAAGCCTAGCACCGGACCCAGACACTTTGTTTTTTTACCCATTTACAGACACTGGGGCTTCGTAAACACATCCGACTTGTTTCCAGCGCAAAAAAAAGGCTGTAGAGCAGCACATTGTCAGGAAACATCTTCTGAATTTTAATAAAAATAGTTTATTGATTACAATCATGGACTATGTCTTTAAGGTTACTTTTTAATCTGTAATTTAATTTCTTTAACCTCAGCGTCCTTTTCTAAACGTTCATGTTGATATAGCAACACTAATGAGCAACTACAAACGTCTCCTGTTGGATTCGGACCGATGTACTGGTTTTATTTCTGAAGCTCCGGCCCCTTCCCCAGCGCAGCTCCTCCCACATTCAGATCAATTAACTCCTTTAAAGCTGTTGTTTAAGTGCCCCTCTCCCGAGGAGCTGCAGTCTGCCCCGGGGCATAAATCAGAGGCGACACACGTGGCTAATTTGGAGCATTTGATGTGTTTTTGGCCCTGACCCCGGCGTGTGTGTAATGGCTGAGTGTGTGTGGAGTATATTAGCCGTAACGGAGAGCACGGTCATAACTCCCTGCTCGAAGCACATTTCCATATTGTGGCTGTCCGACCACGTTTGTTTACTGCCCTCTTCCAATGAAATAATAGCGTAGAAGAGGCATCAATCTCGGCACTAACGGCACCTTAAACATCCTGCAGGAGTTTCTCAGCTCTAAAAATACACAACTACAGTAAATCAACCTCACAGTAATCTCCCAGCAGCAATACACACACACACACACACACCCACAGCCATTACACAGCGAACAAAAATAGAGCCCCAGATTACCATCAGTAATCTGTCCTCCATTAAGTGCATCTCTGAGGGTGTGTGGCGTTTTAGAGAGGCTCCAGCTGGAGATGTGGCTTTATGAGACAGTATTAACGCTATATTTCTAGTAGTAAATAAAGGGGGTAAAAGCATAAAATCTGAGTTAACGTTAATTCATACATTAAACAGTGAACACTTAGCGTTTACATACGTGTACTCACCTCTACAGCCCTGGTCAGAAAGAGTAGGAAAACCATATACTACACGTTTGAGACATTCAAGCACAGACAGGTGTGTTCTGTTACACGCGTAACTGTATGTCAGAGTAAATGGCTATAGC
Organism: Hoplias malabaricus; assembly: GCF_029633855.1. NCBI lineage: Eukaryota > Metazoa > Chordata > Actinopteri > Characiformes > Erythrinidae > Hoplias > Hoplias malabaricus. Next base: position 28,737,327 of record NC_089819.1, read on the forward strand.
ATGTGTCCAGTTTTTTTATACTCTAGCAGCTATGCTATGTTTACAAAATGAAGCCAAAAAATCAAAAACTATATTATGTTTTCCCTTGAATTGTTTATTTTCAAAGTGTAGAGAAAAATTATTTCTGAAAATTCAGATTTCTGACCACCTCTCAGCTTTTCATTATAATTAAGGTGGTGTCTTAAGGTGGACTCAGTTTTGTAAGTAGAGCTTTAGAACGTTGCACCTGGACGTTTTAATCAAAGATGATGATAAATGAAGAAATTGTCTGTCAATATTTATTCCTACAGTTTTTTTTGTTTGTTTGTTTTATTTCCCAGTTTTTGAAAAGGATGTGATATTTTATAAAAAAAACTAGAATCAATGCTTTAACAACAAAAATACTAATGAACATCTTGATTCTTTCATTCATTGTCTGTAGCCCTTATCCAGGGCCTACCTGGAATCATTGGGCACAAGGCAGGAATACACCCTGGAGGGGGCGCCAGTCCTTCACAGGGTGACACACACACACACACACACACACACATTCACTCACACACTCACACCAACGGAAACTTTTGAGTCTCCAAGCCACCTGCCAACGTGTGTTTTTGGAGCATTAATCAATTAATCATTTCACATGTTAATGTCCACACCACAGTATCATCAGTGTCTAAACACATTATATCTGTGGTTAATTGATTAAATTTGGTGGTTATATGGTTAAACGTATTAAAAAAATATGTGCTGGAGCTGACAGGGTTAATGTCGACTGACAGAGAAGGTCAGTATTCGGCAAGTTCTGAGGTTTAACTGTTGATGAATGTGGGTTCACTATTTGGCAAAGAACAGGCCACTGTTACCCTTTTTATCTGTGTGTTATAACAGATTATTAATGACTTTTATTGTGTTTACAACCAAATTAATAGCTATTAACACACAATGTGTAAACTGTTTATAGATCTATATAATGGTGCTTTTCCACAGTGTGGCATCAGCTGGACTCTGCTCGGCTCGGCTTGACTTTTAGCTGGTCACCTTTCCAGGAGGAGAGCCCTCTGAGCAAAAAGGAGCCAGTGACGTCGCAAAGTCCAGTCTCCAGTGGGAGCCGTAGGCTTTGAAAACCACAACAAAGATGGAGGTAAAGTCAGGTGCTGTTTTCTCGTGGTGTATTGGCTTCTTGTTGTTGTATTTTTGACTAAACACAGCTCTGCGCCCCTGTTCTCACAGATCAGTTTTCCTTGTCGCACGTTCAGCTTTCGCTGGATTTCTTCGTCGGCCACCGACACAAGGAACCAGTGGAGTTGAGTCGTGTTGGTTCCATGCAGTGGAAAAGTGCTATAAATGTAGCGTTATTCTAAAGAGACTAATCACTGGACTTCCCTGGACAAGATGTATGTTCCTCCTTATCACTGGCACCTCCACACAGACAGGGGGCACCCACGCCTTGGGCACAGATTGACCCCCTCCCCACAGTATCATAACAGACATTGGCTTTTACACCTTTCACTGATGACACTCTGGATGGTCCCTGCTCAACGACTCAATTGCTTCTGAAAATAAGATGAAACATGGACTCATCGGAACACAGTGCACATTTCCCTCTGTGATGAGCTCGGGTTTAGAGAACTGCAGCGTTTCTGCGCAGTGTTAATGTGGACTTTCTCTTTGAGTCGTAGTTTCAGGTTGTGTTTCTTGCACAATTCCACAACAGCCACAACACACAGTCCAATCCAGTCCAGTCTAATCTCCATAAAACACATTGACCATTGCAATAGGACACTCTGGAGCAGCTGTACAAGGGTCCATCATCACCATTCTCAATGCCAAGTGTGGGCTGGAGAGTTATAAAGGCAGTGGAACTGTGTTCTCCAGAGAGATCGAGCTCCTCAACTAAGGAAACAAACTTCTGACACAGAAATCACTGGAAGTACCGTGAAAGTTAGCGATGAATGTTGGGTTAAAAAGTCACAGCAGATGTTTGTCCTCTGGGGGCCACATGGCCGCTTTGTTTGGGGAATATTCCCAACCAGACACAGGCTGAGCTTTTTGTTTTACGGTTAAAGAAAAGGCAAATAAATAAATAAACAAATAAATAAATAGGAATGTGGGTGCTGAATGCTGATGAGGCGGATTATCTCTGCTAATCAGAACAGAAATAATAACGCCAGCGATAAACAGGAAATAACAAAAATAATGACACACTTCCCATGGTTCTCCTGTTAGTGACTGTGTCAGTGAGGCATGATTCAAACAAATATCTCATTTACCAACAGATTACCCCAGAGAGAGAGAGAGAAAGAGAGAGAGAGAGAGAGAGAGAGAGAGAGAGAGAGAGAGAGAGAGAGAGGGAAAGAGAGAGGGGGAGGGAGAGACAACGAGAGAGAGAGAGAGACAAAGAGGGAGAGAGGGAATGAGAGAGAGAGAGAGAGAGAGAGAGAGAGAGAGGGAAAGAGAGAGAGACAGTGAGAGAGAGAGACAAAGAGAGAGAGGGGGGAGGGAGAGACAAAGAGAGAGAGAGAGAGAGGGAAAGAGGGAGAGAGAGAGACAAAAGAGAGAGAGAGAGAGAGAGACAAAGAGAGGGGGGAGAGAGAGGGAAATAAATTCAAACACTTTTAGACAACTTTCTGGACGCCACCTACACTCACAGTAACGAAGGCGTCAATCTGGCCGTTAGAAACTTTAATTGGATTTTTCATAAAGCAGCTGAAAAGGCAAAACTGAAACTGAAAAGCACATCAAAACCTAACGTCAAAAAAGAAAATGACTGGTTCGACCAAGAATGTCAAAATTTGCGTAAAAAACTTTTATCAAATCAGAAACACAGAGATCCAAACAACACCCACATACGCCTTCTTTACTGTGAGACACTAAAGACGTATAAACGTACACTCAGAACCAAAAAAGCTCAGTATGTCACAAAGCACCTGGCACTAATCGAGGAGTCCATCAGAACAAACCAGTTCTGGACAAATTGGAACAACCTAAAAAAGAAAGACTATGAAGAATTGGCGATTCAAAACGGAGAGACGTGGACCAACCACTTCCAAACACTCTTCAAAAAAGTAGAATTAGATCCACATTCTGAACAAAACACAATAAACACAAAACTTGAACAATTAGAAATAGTAATCAAAGAAAACCAGAACAGAAAATTCCAGTTGGCCATTTTAAAGCTGTTCAATCTGGTTCTGAGTGTAGGTCACTTCCCTGAGATCTGGAACCGTGGACTGATAACACCCATCTTTATATCTGGAGATAAATTCGACCCCAATAACTACCAAGGCATCTGTGTGAACAGTGACCTGGGGAAGTTACTGTGTAGTGTTTTAAACTCCAGATTATTACACTTCCTTATGAAGCACAGTGTCCTGGGCAAGAGTCACATTGGATTCATACCAAATCACCGCACGTCTGATCACATTTACACCCTACACACCCTGATTGATAAATATGTTGTCCAAAATAAATCCAAAATATTTGCATGTTTTATTGACTTAAAAAGGCATTTGATTCCATTTGGCACCAAGGATTATTTTATAAACTTTTACAAAGTGGTGTCGGGGGTAAAGCCTATGATCTGATTAAATCAATGTATACATCAAACAAATGCGGTATAAAAATTGGCCACAAACAAACAAACTCCTTCTCTCAGGAGTGCGGAGTGAGACAGGGCTGCTGCTTAAGCCCAACACTATTTAACATTTACATAAACGAATTGGCCACGATTCTGGAGCGTTCTGCAGCGCCCGGTCTCACTCTGCACGACTCAGAGATTAAACTCCTGCTCTACGCAGACGACCTGGTTCTGCTGTCCCCCACAGAGCAGGGTCTACAGCAGAACCTGGACCTGCTGGAGCAGTACTGTCAGAACTGGGCCCTGACAGTCAACCTTAAAAAGACAAACACGGTGATATTTCAGAAGAGATCCAGATCTCAGGGAGCAACACACAAATTTCTATTAGGTACAAACCAAATTAGTCACTGTTCAAATTACAGTTATTTAGGCCTCAACATCAGTTCCTCAGGGAACTTCCACCAAGCAGTGAATGAACTGAGAGGAAAAGCACACAGGGCTTTCTACACCATAAAACAACACATTCCTGCAGAAATCCCAATCAGAATCTGGCTAAAGCTATTTGAATCTGTAATTGAACCCATCGCTCTTTATGGCAGTGAAGTGTGGGGTCCGCTCACCAATCAAGATTTTGGCAAATGGGACAAACATCCGATTGAGACCCTGCATGCAGTGTTCTGTAAAAGTATTCTAAAGGTGCACAGGAGCACCACGAACAACGCATGCAGGGCAGAATTAGGCCAATATCCATTAATTATAAAGATACAAACAAGGGCGATCAAATTCTGGACACACCTTAAACACAGCGACCCCCACTCGTACCGTTACAAAGCCCTGCAGTACACACCAACACACACACACATCTTAAACACAGCGACCCCCACTCGTACCGTTACAAAGCCCTGCAGCACCAAGAGTTGAGCAAAGAACACAGTCCCCTCTCTCAGCTGGTCCTGAGCTACAGTTCACCACCCTCCCTAACACACACTAACACACCCCCACTAACACACACTAACCCTCAATCAGCTCAGGACCAGAACACAGCAGATCCGATCAGACCTGACCAAATTACTGCACGAATAAAAGAACAGTACAGACACTATTGGGAAACTCAAACTAAATCACAGAGTAAAATGCAATGTTATCTGGCCCTAAAGAGGCAGTACACTGTGGCACAGTACCTCAGCACAGTGACTGACCGAGACCTGAGAACCACCCTGACCAGGTACAGACTCAGTCAGCACGGTCTGGCCATAGAGACGGGCAGACTCAGACAGACCTGGCTGCCTCAGGAGCAGAGACTCTGCCAGCAGTGCGGCTTCAGTCGACCTGAGACAGAGCTGCACTTCCTCACAGAATGCCCAAAGTACACTAAGATCCGCAAAGAGTTTTACATTAAATTTAGTGAAATACACCCGTCCTTCAGAGTCCTGGGAGAACACAGAGAGAGCTGCACTCTTGCAGCTCAATACGTCCTCGCCTGCCATCGCAAAAGGGACAGTGAGTGACCCTGTCAAACACCCAAACACAGACACACACACACACACACACACACACACACACACACACACACACCATATATAACCTTTTCCCCCAGTTCCAGTCACTGTGGTGAATGTTGCCGGGTGTTTCCAAGTTCTAAAAAGTTACCCCCTGTATTTATTTAATTCAATATTTTATTGTTTAATTCAATGTTTATGTTCTTCTTAAATTTTAAATTGTAACCCAGGCTTTGACAATACAAATGTAACTAATTTGTCATGTCAATAACGCACCTTGAATTGAATTGAATTGAATTGAATTGAGAGACAGAGAGAGAGAGAGAGAGAGAGAGAGAGAGAGAGAGAGAGAGAGAGAGAGAGAGGGAAAGAGAGCGAGACAAAGAGTGAGAGAGACAAAGAGAGAGAGAGAGAGAGAGAGAAAGAGAGAGAGGGAGGGGGGACAAAGAGAGAGAGAGAGGGAAAGAAAGAGAGAGAGGGAAAGAGGGAGAGAGAGAGACAAAGAGAGAGAGAGAGAGAGAGAGGGACAGAGACAAAGGGAGAGAGAGAGAAAGGGGTGACAGAGACAAAAATAAAAAAGAGAGACAGACAGAGGGAAAGAGAGAGAGAGAGAGAGAAAGAATAGAAAAAATGAGAGAGAGAACAGAGTAAGAGAATAAAAGTAATGAGAGAGAGAGAGAGAGAGAGAGAGAGAGGAGGCAAACACAAACAAGGGAAAGAGTAAGAAGGATGAAGAACTGAGAAAGTAAAAGAGAGAACTTTAAGAGGAAAAACAGAGAAAGGAAGAACAAGGAAAAAAATAAGTAAAAAATAAGACGGAGAGAGAGAGAGAGAGATGGGGAGAGAGAGAGAGAGAAAGAGAGAAATCACAGGAGAGTGAGAGGGATGGAAGAAAATAGCAGGATTTATTAGGAGTGTAAATATTAATTTTGATCTCTTCCCCTTGCACGAGAGGACTTAATTACCCTCATTTGCATATAATTGTGTCCTGTGGGACGGCCCAGCAACATGATTTGCCGAGAGAGGCCTCAATTTGGTCGCCGTGACAACAAAGCCCCTTCACCTCTTACAGTGATAAAGGGAGGAGGGGGGAATGAAATAGAAAAAGACAGAAAAAGAAATTGAGTGAAACATAACGTAATTTCTGATGTAGTTTGGAGAAGGTGGTGTTTAAACTCAATCCTGGAGGAGAGGGACGTTCAGGACGCTGTGAGACACTGACTGAATTGAGACGTCCACTGTTCATCATCATCATCATTCCACAGAAATCTCTTCATGTGGGTGGAGCTCACAAACCCCACAGCAGTGTTCCCCCTTCCTCTCGAAACAGCCCTGCTTTCAGCACCTGTTCCTTTAAATGATAATGAGCCGCTCGCTGTTCACCCCGACCCCGAGCGCACAGCAGTGAGGAGCAGAAGCTCTGGTTTTTAGCCGTTTTCACTCTGTTCTCTTTCTTCTCCATTTTTACTCAGTGCTCTTATTTCTCTGCGCTCATTGTGTCTGTTTTGCTGAGTTTAACCTCGTCTTGCGCTCTCACATAAACACGGGTCCAGCACTGTGATTGGACAGACTCAGACGAGGGGGCGGGACCATTCTAAAGTCTCCGCACTTGACGTCAGAAGCGGAGCAGAATCAGAACGACACGTTTTACCCCGCGGCAGTGCACAGAAAACTGACTGGGTTGGTCTTGCTTCACAGTGTGTGGGTTGGTGGGCTCCACATCCCGGAAACTCAAGGAACAGTTTGGATAAGTGTTAAGGCACCTGCTTAAATGCTTCTTCTCTTTGATGAACTGCTGAGGATGTTTAAAAGAACACGGTTAAAAATAGAACCAAAATGGGTTCCAGTATTGTTATATATTTAAGAACCCTCTGTAGTAAAGGAACAGAACAGAACTCTCTAGCACCTTTATCAAGTGTCACTGTATCAATAAAGCCCACACAGAGAGAGAGAGAGAGAGAAAGAGAGAGAGAGAATGAGTGCTGTAATGAAGCGAGGGATGGAGAACGAGTGAGAGGCAGATGGGTGCGACGAGACGAAATTAACCAACGAGCTCAGGACACGAGCGGAGTGTGTGCCAAATCTCTAAAGCTGTGTTTGTACAGGTTCAGATTAAACACACACACACACAGCAGTACACAGGACAATACAAAAAAATGCATTTCTTCAGCTGACTCTTCACCCCAACCGCCTTTTAAAACTATCTCTCTCTCTCTCTCTCTCTCTCTCTCTCTCTCTCTCTCTCTCTCTCTCTCTTGTTCTCATTCTCTCTCTCTCTCTCTCTCTCTCTCTTTCTCATTCTTGTTCTCTCTCTCTCTCTCAGACTACACTTCATTGACCGTGTTCTGAACACTTCTCGTTCTCCTGCTGAGAGACGTCTGGTCTCAGTCTCGGTTCCTCTCTGAGGTTCCTCCTCTGGTTCTGAGAAAGGTTCTCCTTCTGAGTCTCAGTTGCTCACAGTGTTCCTTGGTTCTTCTGTAAGTTCTTCTCTGGTTGGATTTTAATGTAGTTTTGACATGGCATTGATAACCGTATTGGTTCTGATTTTCATATTGACAGAAGATCAGTACGAATGCTGATATTGATTATATATTGGTATTGGTATTGATATTAATATTGATATGACGTATTGATACTGATATTGATTGGGTATTGGTATTAATATTAATATTGATGTGACATATTGATACTGATATTGATTGGGTATTGGTATTAATATTAATATTGATATGACGTATTGATACTGATATTGATTGGGTATTGGTATTGATATTAATATTGATGTGACGTATTGACACTGATATTGATTGGGTATTGGTATTAATATTAATATTGATGTGACGTATTGACACTGATATTGATTGGGTATTGGTATTAATATTAATATTGATATGACGTATTGATACTGATATTGATTGGGTATTGGTATTAATATTAATATTGATGTGACATATTGACACTGATATTGATTGGGTATTGGCATTAATATTAATATTGATGTGACGTATTGACACTGATATTGATTGGGTATTGGTATTAATATTAATATTGATATGACGTATTGACACTGATATTGATTGGGTATTGGTATTAATATTAATATTGATGTGACGTATTGACACTGATATTGATTGGGTATTGATATTGATATTAATATTGATGTGAGGTATTGACACTGATATTGATTGGGTATTGGTATTAATATTAATATTGATATGACGTATTGACACTGATATTGATTGGGTATTGGTATTAATATTAATATTGATATGACGTATTGACACTGATATTGATTGGGTATTGGTATTAATATTAATATTGATGTGACGTATTGACACTGATATTGATTGGGTATTGATATTGATATTAATATTGATGTGACGTATTGATACTGATATTGATTGGGTATTGGTATTGATATTAATATTGATATGACGTATTGATAGTGATGTGTGTTGCTTCCCCAGGTTTGTGTTGAAGCTAAAGGCCACATCATAGGCTTATTTCATGCAGCCGTTGTGAAGAGGCTCACGGACTAATGCAGGGAGCCTGAGGCTCAGAGTGACCGAAACCTCGGGATAATTGCTCTCAGACAAAACAAACAGCGGTCACTCGCTCTTCATTACAACAGAAACTAGCCTCTGTGTTTATCTCAGAGTGGCCTCTGTGTCTTTTCAGTCTGCTCTGAAATAAACAGCAGAAATGTTCCGGGAAATGAGCCTTCAGCTATTGCCATCTGCCCCTAACCCAAGAGCTCAGAGAGGGTCACCGTGAATCAACCTTTCAAACCCAGAAAACACTGACCACACACTGACCACAACCTCCACTGATCCCACAACCTCCACTGACCAAAACCTCCACACTGACCCCACAACCTCCACACTGATCCCACAACCCCCAAAACCTCCACTGACCACAACTTCCACACTGACCAAACATCCTCCACTGACCCCACAACCTCCACTGATCCCACAACCCCCACAGATCCCACAACCTCCACTGACCACAACCTCCACACTGACCCCACAACCTCCACTGAACCCACAACCTTCACTGACTACAACATCCACTGACCCCACAAACTCCACTGACCACACAACCTCCACTGACCCCACGATCTCCACTGAACACAACCTCTACTGACTGCACAACATCCACTGACCCCACAACCTTCACTGACCACAACCTCCACTGACCCCACAACCTCCACTGACCACAACCTCCACTGACCCCACAACCCCCAAAACCTCCACTGACCACAACTTCCACACTGACCAAACATCCTCCACTGACCCCACAACCTCCACTGACCACAACCTCCACAGATCCCACAACCTCCACTGACCCCACAACCTCCACTGACCACAACCTCCACACTGACCCCACAACCTCCACTGAACCCACAATCTTCACTGACCACAACATCCACTGACCACAACCTCCACTGACCACACAACCTCCACTGAACCCACAATCTTCACTGACCACAACATCCACTGACCACAACCTCCACTGACCACACAACCTCCAGTGACCCATCGATCTCCACTGAACACAACCTCTACTGACCCCACAACATCCACTTACCCCACAACCTCCACTGACCCCACAACATCCACTGACCACAACCTTCACTGACCACAACCTCCACTGACCACAACCTCCACTGACCCCACAACCTCCACTGAACACAACCTCTACTGACTGCACAACCTCCACTGATCCCACAACCTCCACTGACCCCAACCTCCACACTGACCACACATCCTCCACTGACCCCACAACCTCCACTGATCCCCCAACCCCCACAACCTCCACTGACCACAACTTCCACACTGACCACACATCCTCCACTGACCCCACAACCTCCACTGATCCCACAACCTTCACTGACCACAACTTCCACACTGACCACACATCCTCCACTGACCCCACAACCTCCACTGAACCCACAACCTCCACTGACCACAACCTCCACTGACCCCACAACCTTCACTGACAACAACCTCCACTGACCCCACAACCTCCACTGACCCCACAACCTCCACTGACCCCACAACCTCCACTGGACTAATGCAGGGAGCCTGAGGCTCAGAGTGACCGAAACCTCGGGATAATTGCTCTCAGACAAAACAAACAGCGGTCACTCGCTCTTCATTACAACAGAAACTAGCCTCTGTGTTTATCTCCGAGTGGCCTCTGTGTCTTTTCAGTCTGCTCTGATATAAACAGCAGAAATGTTCCGGTAAATGAGCCTTCAGCTATTGCCATCTGCCTCTAACCCAAGAGCTCAGAGAGGGTCACAGTGAATCAATCTTTCAAACCCAGAAGACACTGACCAAACACTGACCACAACCTCCACTGATCCCACAACCTCCACTGACCCCACAACCTCCACTGACTACAACATCCACTGACCCCACAACCTCCACTGACCCCACAACCTCCACTGACCACACGATCTCCACTGAACACAACCTCCACTGACCCCACAACATCCACTGACCCCACAACCTTCACTGACCACAACCTCCACTGACCCCACAACCTCCACTGACCACAACCTCCACTGACCTCACAACCTCCACTGATCCCACAACCCCCAAAACTTCCACTGACCACAACTTCCACACTGACCAAACATCCTCCACTCACCCCACAACCTCCACTGACCACAACCTCCACAGATCCCACAACCTCCACTGACTCCACAGCCTCCACTGACCACAACCTCCACACTGACCCCACAACCTCCACTGACCCCACAATCTTCACTGACCACAACATCCACTGACCACAACATCCACTGACCCCACAACCTCCACTGACCCCTCGATCTCCACTGAACACAACCTCTACTGACTGCACAACATCCACTGACCCCACAGCCTCCACTGACCACAATCTCCACTGACCCCACAACATCCACTGACCCCACAACCTTCAGTGACCACAACCTCCACTGACCCCACAACCTCCACTGACCACAACCTCCACTGACCCCACAACCTCCACTGAACACAACCTCTACTGACTGCACAACCTCCACTGATCCCACAACCTCCACTGACCCCACAACCTTCACTGACAACAACCTCCACTGACCCCACAACCTCCACTGACCACAACCTCCACTGACCCCACAACCTCCAATGACCCCACGATCTCCACTAAACACAACCTCTACTGACTGCACAACCTCAACTGAACCCACAACCTCCACTGACCACAACTTCCACACTGACCACACATCCTCCACTGACCCCACAACCTTCACTGACCACAACCTCCACTGACCCCACAACCTCCACTGACCACAACCTCCACTGACCCCACAACCTCCACTGACCCCATGATCTCCACTGAACACAACCTCTACTGACTGCACAACCTCCACTGACCCCACAACCTCCACTGAACCCACAACCTCCACTGACCACAACCTCCACTGACCCCACAACCTCCACTGACCCCACAACCTCCACTGAACACAACCTCCACTTACCCCACAACCTACACTGACCACAACCTCCACTGACCCCACAACCTCCACTGACCCCACGATCTCCACTGAACACAACCTCTACTGACTGCACAACCTCCACTGACCACAATCTCCACTGACCCCACAACATCCACTGACCCCACGATCTCCACTGACCACAATCTCCACTGACCACAACCTCCACTGACCACATCCTCCACTGACCCCACAACCTCCACTGACCACAACCTCCACAGATCCCACAACCTCCACTGACCCCACAACCTCCACTGACCACAACCTCCACTGACCACAACCTCCACACTGACCCCACAACCTCCAGTGACCCCACAATCTTCACTGACCACAACATCCTCTGACCACAACATCCACTGACCACACAACCTCCACTGACCCCTCGATCTCCACTGAACACAACCTCTACTGACTGCACAACATCCACTGACCCCACAACCTCCACTGACCACAATCTCCACTGACCCCACAACATCCACTGACCCCACGACCTTCAGTGACCACAACCTCCACTGACCCCACAACCTCCACTGACCACAACCTCCACTGACCCCACAACCTCCACTGACCACAACCTCCACTGAACACAACCTCTACTGACTGCACAACCTCCACTGACCCCAACCTCCACTGACCCCTCGATCTCCACTGAACACAACCTCTACTGACTGCACAACATCCACTGACCCCACAACCTCCACTGACCACAATCTCCACTGACCCCACAACATCCACTGACCCCACGACCTTCAGTGACCACAACCTCCACTGACCCCACAACCTCCACTGACCACAACCTCCACTGACCCCACAACCTCCACTGACCACAACCTCCACTGAACACAACCTCTACTGACTGCACAACCTCCACTGACCCCAACCTCCACACTGACCACACATCTTCCACTGACCCCACAACCTCCACTGACCCCACAACCTCCACTGATCCCACAACCCCCACAACCTCCACTGACCACAACTTCCACACTGACCACACATTCTCCACTGACCCCACAACCTCCACTGACCACAACATCCACACTGACCACACATCCTCCACTGACCCCACAACCTCTACTGAACCCACAACCTCCACTGACCAGAACCTCCACTGACCCCACAACCTTCACTGACAACAACCTCCATTGACCCCACAACCTCCACTGACCCCACAACCTCCAATGACCCCACGATCTCCACTGAACACAACCTCTACTGACTGCACAACCTCCACTGACCCCACAACCTCCACTGACCCCACAACCTCAACTGAACCCACAACCTCCACTGACCACACATCCTCCACTGACCCCACAACCTCCACTGATCCCACAACCCCCACAACCTACACTGACCACAACTTCCACACTGACCACACATCCTCCACTAACCCCACAACCTCCACTGAACCCACAACCTCCACTGACCACAACCTCCACTGACTCCACAACCTCCACTGACCCTACAACCTCCACTGACCCCACAACCTCCACTGACCACAACCTCCACTGACCCCACAACCTTCACTGACCCCGCGATCTCCACTGAACAGAACCTCTACTGACCCCACAACCTCCACTGACCCCACAACCTCCACTGAACCCACAACCTCCACTGACCACAACCTCCACTGACCCCACAACCTTCACTGACAACAACCTCCACTGACCCCACAACCTCCACTGACCACAACCTCCACTGACCCCACAACCTCCACTGAACACAACCTCTACTGACTGCACAACCTCCACTGACCACAATCTCCACTGACCCCACAACATCCACTGACCCCACGATCTCCACTGACCACAACCTCCACTGACCACAACCTCCACTGACCCCACAACTTTCACTGACCACAACCTCCACTGACCCCACAATCTCCACTGACCACAACCTCCACACTGACCCCACAACCTCCACTGACCCCACGATCTCCACTGACCACAACCTCCACTGACCCCACAACCTCCACTGATCCCACAACTTCCACACTGACCACACATCCTCCACTGACCCCACAACCTCCACTGACCCCACAATCTCCACTGACCACAATCTCCACTGATCCCACGATCTCCACTGAACACAACCTCTACTGACTGCACAACCTCCACTGACCCCACAACCTCCACTGATCCCACAACCTCCACTGACCACAACCTCCACTGACCCCACAACCTCCCCTGACCCCACGATCTCCACTGACCACAACCTCCACTGACCCCACAACCTCCACTGACCACAACTTCCACACTGACCACACATCCTCCACTGACCCCACAACATCCACTGACTCCACAACCTCCACTGACCACAATCTACACTGATCCCCAAAACCTCCATTGACCACAATCTCCACTGACCCCAACCTCTACTGACCCCACAACCACCACTGACCCCAACCTCCACTGACCCCACAACCTCCACTGAGCCCAATCTCCACTGACCCCACAACCTCCACTGACCCCAACCTCCACTGACTCCACAACCTCTACTGACCCCACAACCTCCACTGACTCCACGACCTCCACTGACTCCACAACCTCCACTGACACCAACCTCCACTGACCCCACAACCTCCTCTGACTCCACAACCTCCACTGACCGCACAGCCTCCACTGACCACAATCTCCACTGACCCCCAAAACCTCCACTGAACCCCAAAACCTCCACTGACCACAATCTCCACTGACCCCAACCTCTACTGACCCCACAACCACCACTGACCCCAACCTCCACTGACCCCACAACCTCCACTGACCCCAATCTCCACTGACTCCACAACCTTCACTGACCCCACAACCTCCACTCACCCCACAACCTCTACAGACTCCACAACCTTCACTGACACCAACCTCCACTGACTCCACAACCTCCACTGACCGCACAGCCTCCACTGACCGCACAGCCTCCACTGACCACAATTTCCACTGACCCCACAACCTCCACTGACCACAACCACCACTGACCCCACAACCTCCACTGACCCCACGACCTTCAGTGACCACAACCTCCACTGACCACAACCTCCACTGACCCCACAACCTCCACTGACCACAACCTCCACTGAACACAACCTCTACTGACTGCACAACCTCCACTGACCCCAACCTCCACTGACCCCTCGATCTCCACTGAACACAACCTCTACTGACTGCACAACATCCACTGACCCCACAACCTCCACTGACCACAATCTCCACTGACCCCACAACATCCACTGACCCCACGACCTTCAGTGACCACAACCTCCACTGACCCCACAACCTCCACTGACCACAACCTCCACTGACCCCACAACCTCCACTGACCACAACCTCCACTGAACACAACCTCTACTGACTGCACAACCTCCACTGACCCCAACCTCCACACTGACCACACATCTTCCACTGACCCCACAACCTCCACTGACCCTACAACCTCCACTGATCCCACAACCCCCACAACCTCCACTGACCACAACTTCCACACTGACCACACATTCTCCACTGACGCCACAACCTCCACTGACCACAACATCCACACTGACCACACATCCTCCACTGACCCCACAACCTCTACTGAACCCACAACCTCCACTGACCAGAACCTCCACTGACCCCACAACCTTCACTGACAACAACCTCCATTGACCCCACAACCTCCACTGACCCCACAACCTCCAATGACCCCACGATCTCCACTGAACACAACCTCTACTGACTGCACAACCTCCACTGACCCCACAACCTCCACTGACCCCACAACCTCAACTGAACCCACAACCTCCACTGACCACACATCCTCCACTGACCCCACAACCTCCACTGATCCCACAACCCCCACAACCTACACTGACCACAACTTCCACACTGACCACACATCCTCCACTAACCCCACAACCTCCACTGAACCCACAACCTCCACTGACCACAACCTCCACTGACTCCACAACCTCCACTGACCCTACAACCTTCACTGACCCCACAACCTCCACTGACCCCACAACCTCCACTGACCACAACCTCCACTGACCCCACAACCTTCACTGACCCCGCGATCTCCACTGACCACACACCTCTACTGACCCCACAACCTCCACTGACCCCACAACCTCCACTGAACCCACAACCTCCACTGACCACAACCTCCACTGACCCCACAACCTTCACTGACAACAACCTCCACTGACCCCACAACCTCCACTGACCACAACCTCCACTGACCCCACAACCTCCACTGAACACAACCTCTACTGACTGCACAACCTCCACTGACCACAATCTCCACTGACCCCACAACATCCACTGACCCCACGATCTCCACTGACCACAACCTCCACTGACCACAACCTCCACTGACCCCACAACTTTCACTGACCACAACCTCCACTGACCCCACAATCTCCACTGACCACAACCTCCACACTGACCCCACAACCTCCACTGACCCCACGATCTCCACTGACCACAACCTCCACTGACCCCACAACCTCCACTGATCCCACAACTTCCACACTGACCACACATCCTCCAATGACCCCACAACATCCACTGACCCCACAATCTCCACTGACCACAATCTCCACTGATCCCACGATCTCCACTGAACACAACCTCTACTGACTGCACAACCTCCACTGACCCCACAACCTCCACTGATCCCACAACCTCCACTGACCACAACCTCCACTGACCCCACAACCTCCCCTGACCCCACGATCTCCACTGACCACAACCTCCACTGACCCCACAACCTCCACTGACCACAACTTCCACACTGACCACACATCCTCCACTGACCCCACAACATCCACTGACTCCACAACCTCCACTGACCACAATCTCCACTGATCCCACGATCTCCACTGAACACAACCTCTACTGACTGCACAACCTCCACTGACCCCACAACCTCCACTGATCCCACAACCTCCACTGACCACAACCTCCACTGACCCCACAACCTCCCCTGACCCCACGATCTCCACTGACCACAACCTCCACTGACCCCACAACCTCCACTGACCACAACTTCCACACTGACCACACATCCTCCACTGACCCCACAACATCCACTGACTCCACAACCTCCACTGACCACAATCTACACTGATCCCCAAAACCTCCATTGACCACAATCTCCACTGACCCCAACCTCTACTGACCCCACAACCACCACTGACCCCAACCTCCACTGACCCCACAACCTCCACTGAGCCCAATCTCCACTGACCCCACAACCTCCACTGACCCCAGCCTCCACTGACTCCACAACCTCTACTGACCCCACAACCTCCACTGACTCCACGACCTCCACTGACTCCACAACCTCCACTGACACCAACCTCCACTGACCCCACAACCTCCTCTGACTCCACAACCTCCACTGACCGCACAGCCTCCACTGACCACAATCTCCACTGACCCCCAAAACCTCCACTGAACCCCAAAACCTCCACTGACCACAATCTCCACTGACCCCAACCTCTACTGACCCCACAACCACCACTGACCCCAACCTCCACTGACCCCACAACCTCCACTGACCCCAATCTCCACTGACTCCACAACCTTCACTGACCCCACAACCTCCACTCACCCCACAACCTCTACAGACTCCACAACCTTCACTGACACCAACCTCCACTGACTCCACAACCTCCACTGACCGCACAGCCTCCACTGACCGCACAGCCTCCACTGACCGCACAGCCTCCACTGACCACAATTTCCACTGACCCCACAACCTCCACTGACCACAACCACCACTGACCCCACAACCTCCACTGACCCCACGACCTTCAGTGACCACAAACTCCACTGACCACAACCTCCACTGACCCCACAACCTCCACTGACCACAACCTCCACTGAACACAACCTCTACTGACTGCACAACCTCCACTGACCCCAACCTCCACTGACCCCTCGATCTCCACTGAACACAACCTCTACTGACTGCACAACATCCACTGACCCCACAACCTCCACTGACCACAATCTCCACTGACCCCACAACATCCACTGACCCCACGACCTTCAGTGACCACAACCTCCACTGACCCCACAACCTCCACTGACCACAACCTCCACTGACCCCACAACCTCCACTGACCACAACCTCCACTGAACACAACCTCTACTGACTGCACAACCTCCACTGACCCCAACCTCCACACTGACCACACATCTTCCACTGACCCCACAACCTCCACTGACCCTACAACCTCCACTGATCCCACAACCCCCACAACCTCCACTGACCACAACTTCCACACTGACCACACATTCTCCACTGACGCCACAACCTCCACTGACCACAACATCCACACTGACCACACATCCTCCACTGACCCCACAACCTCTACTGAACCCACAACCTCCACTGACCAGAACCTCCACTGACCCCACAACCTTCACTGACAACAACCTCCATTGACCCCACAACCTCCACTGACCCCACAACCTCCAATGACCCCACGATCTCCACTGAACACAACCTCTACTGACTGCACAACCTCCACTGACCCCACAACCTCCACTGACCCCACAACCTCAACTGAACCCACAACCTCCACTGACCACACATCCTCCACTGACCCCACAACCTCCACTGATCCCACAACCCCCACAACCTACACTGACCACAACTTCCACACTGACCACACATCCTCCACTAACCCCACAACCTCCACTGAACCCACAACCTCCACTGACCACAACCTCCACTGACTCCACAACCTCCACTGACCCTACAACCTTCACTGACCCCACAACCTCCACTGACCCCACAACCTCCACTGACCACAACCTCCACTGACCCCACAACCTTCACTGACCCCGCGATCTCCACTGACCACACACCTCTACTGACCCCACAACCTCCACTGACCCCACAACCTCCACTGAACCCACAACCTCCACTGACCACAACCTCCACTGACCCCACAACCTTCACTGACAACAACCTCCACTGACCCCACAACCTCCACTGACCACAACCTCCACTGACCCCACAACCTCCACTGAACACAACCTCTACTGACTGCACAACCTCCACTGACCAAAATCTCCACTGACCCCACAACATCCACTGACCCCACGATCTCCACTGACCACAACCTCCACTGACCACAACCTCCACTGACCCCACAACTTTCACTGACCACAACCTCCACTGACCCCACAATCTCCACTGACCACAACCTCCACACTGACCCCACAACCTCCACTGACCCCACGATCTCCACTGACCACAACCTCCACTGACCCCACAACCTCCACTGATCCCACAACTTCCACACTGACCACACATCCTCCAATGACCCCACAACATCCACTGACCCCACAATCTCCACTGACCACAATCTCCACTGAACACAACCTCTACTGACTGCACAACCTCCACTGACCCCACAACCTCCACTGATCCCACAACCTCCACTGACCACAACCTCCACTGACCCCACAACCTCCCCTGACCCCACGATCTCCACTGACCACAACCTCCACTGACCCCACAACCTACACTGACCACAACTTCCACACTGACCACACATCCTCCACTGACCCCACAACATCCACTGACTCCACAACCTCCACTGACCACAATCTCCACTGACCCCAACCTCTACTGACCCCACAACCACCACTGACCCCAACCTCCACTGACCCCACAACCTCCACTGAGCCCAATCTCCACTGACCCCACAACCTCCACTGACCCCAACCTCCACTGACTCCACAACCTTCACTGACAACAACCTCCATTGACCCCACAACCTCCACTGACCCCACAACCTCCAATGACCCCACGATCTCCACTGAACACAACCTCTACTGACTGCACAACCTCTACTGAACCCACAACCTCCACTGACCAGAACCTCCACTGACCCCACAACCTTCACTGACAACAACCTCCATTGACCCCACAACCTCCACTGACCCCACAACCTCCAATGACCCCACGATCTCCACTGAACACAACCTCTACTGACTGCACAACCTCCACTGACCCCACAACCTCCACTGACCCCACAACCTCAACTGAACCCACAACCTCCACTGACCACACATCCTCCACTGACCCCACAACCTCCACTGATCCCACAACCCCCACAACCTACACTGACCACAACTTCCACACTGACCACACATCCTCCACTAACCCCACAACCTCCACTGAACCCACAACCTCCACTGACCACAACCTCCACTGACTCCACAACCTCCACTGACCCTACAACCTTCACTGACCCCACAACCTCCACTGACCCCACAACCTCCACTGACCACAACCTCCACTGACCCCACAACCTTCACTGACCCCGCGATCTCCACTGACCACACACCTCTACTGACCCCACAACCTCCACTGACCCCACAACCTCCACTGAACCCACAACCTCCACTGACCACAACCTCCACTGACCCCACAACCTTCACTGACAACAACCTCCACTGACCCCACAACCTCCACTGACCACAACCTCCACTGACCCCACAACCTCCACTGAACACAACCTCTACTGACTGCACAACCTCCACTGACCAAAATCTCCACTGACCCCACAACATCCACTGACCCCACGATCTCCACTGACCACAACCTCCACTGACCACAACCTCCACTGACCCCACAACTTTCACTGACCACAACCTCCACTGACCCCACAATCTCCACTGACCACAACCTCCACACTGACCCCACAACCTCCACTGACCCCACGATCTCCACTGACCACAACCTCCACTGACCCCACAACCTCCACTGATCCCACAACTTCCACACTGACCACACATCCTCCAATGACCCCACAACATCCACTGACCCCACAATCTCCACTGACCACAATCTCCACTGAACACAACCTCTACTGACTGCACAACCTCCACTGACCCCACAACCTCCACTGATCCCACAACCTCCACTGACCACAACCTCCACTGACCCCACAACCTCCCCTGACCCCACGATCTCCACTGACCACAACCTCCACTGACCCCACAACCTACACTGACCACAACTTCCACACTGACCACACATCCTCCACTGACCCCACAACATCCACTGACTCCACAACCTCCACTGACCACAATCTCCACTGACCCCAACCTCTACTGACCCCACAACCACCACTGACCCCAACCTCCACTGACCCCACAACCTCCACTGAGCCCAATCTCCACTGACCCCACAACCTCCACTGACCCCAACCTCCACTGACTCCACAACCTCTACTGACCCCACAACCTCCACTGACTCCACGACCTCCACTGACTCCACAACCTCCACTGACACCAACCTCCACTGACCCCACAACCTCCTCTGACTCCACAACCTCCACTGACCGCACAGCCTCCACTGACCACAATCTCCACTGACCCCCAAAACCTCCACTGAACCCCAAAACCTCCACTGACCACAATCTCCACTGACCCCAACATCTACTGACCCCACAACCATCACTGACCCCAACCTCCACTGACCCCACAACCTCCACTGACCCCAATCTCCACTGACTCCACAACCTTCACTGACCCCACAACCTCCACTCACCCCACAACCTCTACAGACTCCACAACCTTCACTGACACCAACCTCCACTGACTCCACAACCTCCACTGACCGCACAGCCTCCACTGACCGCACAGCCTCCACTGACCACAATTTCCACTGACCCCACAACCTCCACTGACCACAACCACCACTGACCCCACAACCTCCACTGACCCCACGACCTTCACTGACCCCAACCACCACTGACCCCACAACCTCCACTGACCAGACAAACTGTAAAAACCTCTAAAAACATTATCACTGTCCCACAAATGCCACCATTGTCCAACAAACACAATCACTCCCCAAAAATATTCTTCCCTAATAGACTGGATCACAATCTGAATGGAGCCCCATGGCTCCAGAGAGCACAGATCCACTGCTACACAGACACTGCTGGGGGGCAATGGGCATGTGTGTCAATAATGAGTCAAACGTACAGCAACCTAATTCATTCATTAACAGGCCTCTCCAAAAATAATTGAATTCACAGGTTATCGTTCTGTTTCTGAGTCCTGGGGGAGCTCCTCTGAGCCCTGTGCTCTTTTCAGACGACATTTTCCACGAAGTAATGCTGTGACAAAACTGCTGCAACGTCTTCAGGCAGTTATAATAATGGTTTTGACAGTAACGCAATGCAGCAGATGAGAGAACAACTGGGAGAAGTGTCAGACACTGGAAGAGAGTAAACAGAATTAAGAGTTTGGGTCCCAGTCGACGGGAGGGATGGGGTCCTGTTACAGTCTGAAAGAAAGACATGAAAGACATCGTTTAGCCCTGCACCAGGCCTTCGGGGCAAATTAATCCAATTTCCTTCAGCTACTGAGCCAACAGCAGGTTGATTTAACGGACCCAAAAGACCTATGAGAAACAGAGAGTGGGAACAGAGTGGAGAAGAGAACGCAGTGTACCGACGTGTGGATTCTGTCTCATTCTGAACCTGCGTTCATTTCAGAGAGACTGCAGTGGAATTTACAGAAGTTTGATTTACTTTTAGCAAATCAAACACTGACGGAGAAAAGACGAGGCAGAGTTTCCTCCAAGATCAAGAGTCACGCAGAAATTCAATATCTCACAAGTGTTGTAAACCCATCATCTGGAGGCATCAAAATGAAGAGAGGAGACTAGTTTGGATGTAATGATGTTTACTGAGCACCCTGGTTACAGAATAAAGTCTGAATTGTTTCAGACTAAGGTCCTTGGTCTGGACTGGTCTGAGATCTTACACGAGTTGATCATTACGTACTAGAACAGAAACAGGATCTGAATACAGGTTGAGCTGTCGTAACACCCCGGGGCACTGTCGTAAAACATGGCATGTTCTAGCCATAAACATCATCTGAGTTCCCTGTGCATTGTCATAAAACTGTCCGATTTGAGCTTATTAGATGAGGCAAGGACGTGACCATCCAAACTGGTCCAAATGCCAGAAGAAATGGCACAGGTCAATTAAAGAAAAACTGTTCCAAAACAAGAACAGGAACACTTTAGGGTTTAAGACCCTGATGCTGACCTTCAAGGCCAAGACTGGACAGCCCCTCTCTACATGAAGGCAATGGTCAGGTGAGCCGTGACTTGAGAGCTTCAAGCATCAAATATGGCTTGGCTTGATCACATCCTTCAAATAATGAAGAGGAAAAGTATCTGGACTTTTTTCTCTCCCCTGGCTGATGGTAGCTGTCAGATTGTAGAATGAACTTCCAGTTTCCTTACTGTTCCTCACCATGATCTCACAGTCTCCTTGGAGAACTCCCTTGGTGTAACTCTGGATGACCAGTTATGGTTCTCAACTCAAATCTGACCCAGTCATGCAGGTTTCTTCTCTACAACTTACAAAGGATATGACCCTTTCTCTCCCTAAGGCCTCCCAGGTGGTTGTCCTCTGGTCATCTCACGGTTCAACTTCCTCAGCAGGTTGTCCGCACCCTTCAGCTCATCCAGGACACAGCAGCAAGGCCAAAGTTTTCTTATGTCGCTCTACTGCTGTGTTTCTGTAGCTGTCCATATCAGATTTAAGACCATGTTGCTCGCCCACAAAGCCAAGTATGAGCAACAACCTCCCTGCTTGATGGCAATAGTCAAAAATCCAATTTTTGCTTTGAGTGCTTCAGGCGTTAAAAGCAATGTTTGTGATTTTAATTCAATACACTTTCTTTTATATAAAACACAGAGAATGTTTCATTCACCATTTGCTTGCTCTCCCATCTGTTCTTGCACTGGAAACAGGTCCAGTAAAAGGGAAATGAACGAATGGCTCAGTCAGCGCTCTCTCAGTGCGTCGCTGGCAGAGCCACATCTGAGAAACAGGATCTGGAGGCGTTTGGATGATGGAGAGACCTCAGAACTGTAACGTGTACTCAGTGCTGTTCCCTGTGTTTTGTTTTTGTGTCTTTCTCTTTGTCATGTGACCTTCATGCCTTGTGTTCCCCTGGTCATGTGATCATCTTTTCTTTGTGTCACATGTCGTCCAACAGGTCCCAGGGTCTTGATTAGTGTGTCTTTTCTCTGGTTGTCTGCCATTTGCATTTTCATTGCTTTTTCATTCTCCTCATCTTGAGGTTGTTTTTTGTTGGTATTTTGTTCTGTCTTTCTTTCAGTTTTAGTGTTAGTTTGTTATCCTTTTAGTCATTAGTCGTTCTTTGTCTAATTTGTTTCTAGTGTGAATCTTTGGTAGTTAGTACTGTACTTTGTATTCCTGTTTTCTTGGTATTTGTTAAAATAAGCGGTGCCTCTCAGCACATACTTCAGTCCCCCCATCCCCTTTATGACAAGGACATTAAAGAGGATGAAAAGAGATGAGGATGTTGTACTATTCCTGCTCCACAGATGGGTAACATTGATTTATTGTTTGCATGAAAGTAAACACAGAGTGAAAGTGTTACAAAACTAAACAGAGTTAGAAAATGTGTTTCTGTGGAAATTCAAACAGTGAATGAAAACTTACAGACAATTTACACTTCGGCTACCAACAAGATACAGTCACTTTTTACTCACACACACACCCTTCCACTTTAAAATGCTGGGGAGCTTCTGAATGAACACATGGAGGGGGAGTTTGTTTTGATGTGAGGACAGTGGTTCACCAGAATCGTCTACAGTGCCTCAGTTTGAACCACCATCATTCAACCCTCTGATGATGGAGCTGACATTTACTGACTGAACAGCAAAGACTGAAGACCCATGTCTGTGTGCAATGTTTAAATGATCACTAATCCTGCACTTTTGCTTCTCTTTCTCAGGAACAAAAGCCAATTGTGGTGTCAGAATTGACCCCTGTTTAGTGGTATCTGGACTCTAATTATGGCTTGCTAAAGGCCATAAATAGAAATGGAAATGGAAAAGTTCATATTCTGTTACACTCTCTTCTGATGGTGTCTGGGGCATTTTCCTGGCCAGCTGGTTTCAGACAGTCCACACGAACCTCTCATTTCTCAAATGTGTCTCCTTGATAGAGACAATGGAGAAGAGAGATGCTTGAGTTCTGGTGAGAAATGGTTGAGCTCTGCCTTAAATTCAACTGCAGATGAATAGAAGCGTTATCACAACACTGATCCCAGCGTGAGACACCACTGAGACCTCCACTCAAACTCCAGAGGAGACACAGGGAACAATTCTGGACTCTTTCTCATATGAGCAGCAGGAGACACAAGACAGTCTCCATCTGACCTCAGTGTTGTCCAGGAGACACTACAGATATATTAAGATGGAACTACAGAGATAAAAAGGGGCATTGTATAGATATTAAAGTAGCACTACAGAGATATTAAGATGGAACTACAGAGATAAAAAAGGGGCATTGTATAGATATTAAAGTAGCACTACAGAGATATTATGTTACCAACACTAACTATGTCAGGACATACTTGTGGGTGGGGACAGTGTTTTCTTAATGTCTCAAAAACAGAGCAGCAGAACCTGAAGCAGGTTCTGTATTCTCCTCTGTCACTAAGAGCCATTTAACTCTGTCATAATGAACCAAAGAGAGCCGCTAACGAGCGCCGGAGCTCCAGATGCTCCATTAGTGAAAATGAGAGAGAGTGTTTGGTGAGAGACAGAGAGAGAGAGAGAGAGAGAGAGAGAGAGAGAGAGAGAGAGAGAGAGAGAGAGCATGAATGAGAAATAGAAGGTGAGACATAGCGAGTGAGAGAGAGAGACAGAGAGAGAGAGAGAGAGAGAGAGAGAGTGAACAAGATATAGAGGTGAGACATAGGGAGCGAGAGAGAGAGAGAAAGAGAGAGAGAGACAAAAGAGAAATGAATGAGCAAAAGGTCTTAAATATACATCAGTTGGAAAAAAAGAGCAAAAGAAAGAATGAGAGAACTAAGATAAATTGTGACAAGGAGGGGGAGATGAGAAAGAATGAGAAATAAAAGAGCAATAGGCTGAGAATAAGAATGAGATAAATGGCAGAGAGAGAGAGAGAGAGAGAGAGAGAGAGAGAGTGGATTGGTTCTTGTGTTTATTAAATCTCCTGTATCAGCTGGCAGTGTGGAGCAGATGGAGTGATGCCCTCGGCGCTCTGTGCCCACAGGCAGATGGTGCCATCACACCTACAGCCTGGCATACGGGCACCACACACATACACAAACACACACTGTGGGCATCAAGGGGCAATAGGGGCATCGGGGGCTATGTAGGACCATCCATGAAGCAGCTAAAGAGGAGAACCTCCCCCACATACACAGAGACAGAGATAAGGTTAAATCCAGACCAAAACTGAGCAATAATTAATTTCAGTATTCAGCCTCATGCCCATATAAGGACGTCCCTGAGCTCTAAGAAAAAAATTAATGGGATTTATTTTAGTGATGGTAGACAATTAAAAAATGTAATGTGTAGTTAATCACATTCCTCCATTTAATTAATCATCAATTAATCAGCTGTTTACTCCTACATACAGTTACAGCACCCGAAAAACTGACACACACCAGCTACAGCCGTTTACTCCTACATACAGTTACAGCACCGAAATACTGACACACACAAGCTACAGCTGTTTACTCCTACATACAGTTACAGCACCGAAATACTGACAAACACCAGCAATAACCTTTTACTCCTACATACAGTTACAGCACTGAAATACTGACACACACCAGCTACAGCCGTTTACTCCTACATAGAGTTACAGCACCGAAATACTGACTCACACTAGCTACAGCCATTTACTCCTACATACAGTTACAGCACCGAAATACTGACACACACCAGCTACAGCCTTTTACTCCTACATACAGTTACAGCACCGAAATACTGACACACACCAGCTACAGACGTTTACTCCTACATACAGTTACAGCACAGAAATACTGACACACACCAGCTACAGCTGTTTACTCCTACATACAGTTACAGCACCGAAATACTGACGCACACCAGCTACAGCCGTTTACTCCTACATACAGTTACAGCACCCGAAAAACTGACACACACCAGCTACAGCCTTTTACTCATACATACAGTTACAGCACCGAAATACTGACACACACCAGCTACAGCCGTTTACTCCTACATACAGTTACAGCACCGGAATACTGACACACACCAGCTACAGCCGTTTACTCCTACATACAGTTACAGCACTGAAATACTGACGCACACCAGCTACAGCCGTTTACTCCTACATACAGTTACAGCACCGAAATACTGACGCACACCAGCTACAGCCGTTTACTCCTACATACAGTTACAGCATCGAAATACTGACGCACACCAGCTACAGCGGTTTACTCCTACATACAATTACAGAACTGAAATACTGACACACACCAGCTACAGCCGTTTACTCCTACATACAGTTACAGCTCCAAAATACTGACACCCACCAGCTACAGCCATTTACTCCTACATAGAGTTACAGTACCGAAATACTGACAAACATCAGCTACAGCTGTTTACTCCTACATACAGTTACAGCACTGAAATACTGACTCACACCAGATACAGCCATTTACTCCTACATAGAGTTACAGCACCGAAATACTGAAAAACATCAGCTACAGCTGTTTACTCTTACATACAGTTACAGCACCGAAATACTGAAACACACCAGCTACAGCCGTTTACTCCTACATACAGTTACAATGCAGAGACATTTAGTGATAATGTGAATGCCTGCATTATTTCTGCAGTCATTTAAAACATCAAATATTGTGGATTGAGCTAAAAGTTTTTGTTTTTTTCTGTGATGGGCTAACGTATGAGAATTCTTTAGATTAATGTCATATTAATGTTTTGATCAAGTTTTACTTGGCATTGAGCCAAGTACTGATACTTTTACTTGGACATGGACTCCGGCGCTGTGGAGCTTGAAAGGAGGGGTTTAAAGTGCCTTATAAAGTGTCCAGGGGAGTATATAAACACATTCAGCTATCTTAAACAGTATAGAATGTGACTTCGTTTTGATCCGAGGTGTTTATATTCTGAGGCGAGGCTCAGTAATGAGAGAACAGACTGGAGCTGGGTGTTCAGCTGCTGGTGTGTAATCTTGGAGGAAGTGATTGCGTCTGCTCATTTTTCTGAGGCTCCTTTTTTATTGAGGCAATGCAAAAACAAAGCCCCTCACGTCCCCAAGCCGTCTCTGAGAAACCCCGGCAGCCGGACGCTCACCACACACAGATTGGCATCTAATCCACATCAGAGCTATTAAGCCTCCGTGTGTGAAGCACGTAAGCTACAGCTCGCAGCACCAAATGTGCAAAGAAAACACCTTTCGATGCGACACAACATACATATTGCCTTCCTCATTTAGATCTGAACACTGTTCTAATGAGCAGCCTTTTCACTTACACTATTTGTCTTTAAATTGCACTCACAGTTCACACACAGTAAATATAATCTCATCAAGAAAATGAGATGCTCAGTGCCAAGAGTCTGCCAGAGGGTTATAATGTCCCCCTGAGCTGCGGAGCAGTGGAACAGCTGAGCTCCGTTCAATAACTTTGGGATGAGTTGGAGTGGTGCATCTGATCCAGAACTATTCACCAACATCAGTACGTGACCTCACTAATGTTGTCATGGCTGAATGCAATCAAATCCTCATGACAATTTCCCAAAATGAATACCCTTTATTTCTACAGAAACATTGAAAGAGCAGGTGTTTATTCGGCTACACACTGTGCATAATTATCTGTACTGTTGCTGCTGGAAGAAAATCTGCAAAAATGAGGAAATCTTGCAAAATATTGTAACTCCATTCTTATTTACAAAGTGTGAAAATTCCATGATGAACAAAACAATATAAATGGCACAGAGTTAACTTTAAAGACTGTAAATTTATAGTCAAATTGCACACAAATGAACTCACATAAACAAATATACACAGACGCACACGCGCGCTTTGGGGAAATGTTTTGTCGCTGCTTGTTGGACACACTCGGAGGAAGTGGCAGGTTGTCATGAATATTCAGCGTTGTGTTGTGTGTGTTTATGCCTCTGATACCTTAATGAAATAACGAGGATTTGCCAGTGAACCAATCTGGCAACCACATTGCACTGTGTATCTGAAGGATGAAGGACAAAAGATGCTCTTCACTCCATTAACCTCTCCAGTAAAGACTGAACACATTCTCTCTTTTAACCCAACCAAACTCCCCATCTCTACCCAGTCTAACAAAATTACTCAAACACTACCATCACCCACACAAACACCACATTACTCAGAAGAACACCACTATTAATCAAATACTACCATTACTCACACAAACACCACATTACCCAAACAATCATCTCCAAATCCCCACCCAAACACCACCATTACCCACACAAACAACATCATTACTCAAACAAGCACCATCATTACCAGCACAAACGACATCATTACACAAACAAACACCACCATTACCCGAAACACAAACATTACCCACACAAACACTACCATTATCCAAAAGAACAGCAACATTATCCACAAAAACAACACCATTACCCAAACAAACACCACCATTACAAACAAAAACATCACCATTACCCAAACAAACACCACTATCACAAAAAAAACTGTCACCCACACAAACACCACAATTACCCCCAAAAACACCACCATTGCCAAAACAAAGACCAACATTAACCACACAAACACCTTCACCATCATTACTCAAAAAAGCACCATCATTACCCACACATACACCACCATTACCCAAAAGAACACCACCATTACACATGCAAACACCACCTTTGCCCAAAAGAACACCACTGTTACCCAAAGAAACACCTCCAAATCCCCACCCAAACACCAACATTAACCAAATACCATCATGACTCAAAATAGCACCATCATTACAGCACAAACACCATCATTACCCAAACAAACACCACCATTACCCAAACTACCACCACCATCACCCACAACAACACTACCATTACCCAAACAAACACCACCTTTGCCCAAAAGAACACCACTGTTACCCAAAGAAACACCTCCAAATCCCCACCCAAACACCAACATTAACCAAATACCATCATTACCCAAACAAACACCACCATTACCCAAACTACCACCACCATCACCCACAACAACACTACCATTACCCAAACAAACATCACCATTACCCCCACAAACACCACCTTTGCCCAAAAGAACACCACTGTTACCCAAAGAAACACCTCCAAATCCCCACCCAAACACCAACATTAACCAAATACCATCATTACTCAAACAAGCACCATCATTACAGCACAAACACCATCATTACCCAAACAAACACCACCATTACCCAAACTACCACCACCATCACCCACAACAACACTACCATTACCCAAACAAACACCACCTTTGCCCAAAAGAACACCACTGTTACACAAAGAAACACCTCCAAATCCCCACCCAAACACCAACATTAACCAAATACCATCATTACTCAAACAAGCACCATCATTACTGCACAAACACCATCATTACCCAAACAAACACCACCATTACCCACAACAACACTACCATTACCCAAACAAACATCACCATTACGCCCACAAACACCACCAATACCCCCACAAAAACCACCATTACCCCCACAAACACCACCATTACCCAAAAGAACAACACCATTACCAACAAAAACAACACCATTACCCAAACAAACACCATAATTACTGCACAAACACCATCATTACCCAAACAAACACCACCATTACCCACAACATCACTACCATTACCCAAACAAACATCACCATTACGCCCACAAACACCACCAATACCCACACAGACACCACCATTACCCCCACAAAAACCACCATTACCCCCAAAGACACCACCATTACCCAAAAGAACAACACCATTACCCACAAAAACAACACCATTACCCAAACAAACACCACCTTTACCCACAAAAACAACACCATTACCCAAACAAACACCACCATTACCCACAAAAACAACACCATTACCCACACAAACACCACAATTACCCAAAAGGACACCACCAAAGACCACCAAAGGCCCAAACAAAGACCAACATTACCCACACAAACACAAACACCATCATTACTCAAACAAACACCACCATTACCCACACATACCCCACCATTACCCACAAAGACACCAACATTACTCACACAAACACCACCATTACCCACACAAAAAGCACCATTACCCCCACAAACACCACCATTACCCACACAGACACCACCATTACCCACACAAACACCACCATTACCCACACATACACCACCATTACCCACACAGACACCACCATTACTTACACAAACCCCACTATTACCCACACAAACACCACCATTACCCCCGCAAACACCACCATTACTCACACATACCCCACTATTACCCACACAAACACCACCGTTACACACACAGACACCACCATTACCCCCACAAACACCACCATTACCCACACAGACACCACTATTACTCACACAAACACCACCATTGCCCACACATACCCCACCATTACCCACAGAGACACCACCATTATATTTACATTTACATTACATTTTACATTTATGCATTTGGCAGACGCTTTTATCCAAAGCGACTTACAAAAGAGGATCTAACATTCGAACTACAGCACAAATTATACAAAATACCTTACATTAAGTGCAATACGCCAGGAAGTAAGAAGTGCATTAAAGAAAGACATTCAGTGCAAAAGATACTCTCGGAAGAGCTGGGTTTTCAATGATTTCTTGAATGCAGAGAGGGTTTCTGTTGCTCTGATAGTGCTTGGAAGCTCGTTCCACCAGCGTTGTACCAGAGATGAGAATAGCCTCAACTGACCTGTACGGGGGGTTGGTCGTGTTAGTTGGCGCTCCTTTGAGGAACGAAGAGGGCGGGCGCTAACGTATGGTTTTAAGAGTCTATTGCGGTAGATGGGAGCAGAACCAGTGAATACTCTGAAGGCCATCATTAGTGATTTGAATTTGATGCAAGCAGCTAATGGTAGCCAATGCAGCTCAACTAATAGGGGTGTGACATGTGCTCTTTTTGGTTGGTTGAAGACCAGGCGTGCTGCCGCATTCTGGATCATCTGTAGCGGTCTCACAGCACAGGCCGGAAGACCTGTCAGGAGGGCGTTGCAATAGTCTAGACGGGAGATTACTAACGTCTGAACGAGGAGCTGTGTTGTATGTTGAGTTAGGTATGGCCTAATCTTCCTTATGTTGAATAGGGAGAAGCGGCACGATCGAGCTACAGCGGTAACGTGATCTGCGAAGGTCAGCTGGTCGTCAACCATGACACCTAGGTTTCTTACAACCTTGGTGGGAGCCACTGATAGGGACTCTAGCTTGATGCTGATGTTGTGGAGAATAACTTGCTTGGCTGGGAGGACCAGTAGTTCAGTTTTGGATAAATTCAATTGAAGGTGATGTTCCTTCATCCATGTAGATATGTCAGAGAGACAGTCAGAGATTCGAGTTGCCACTGAAGTGTCTCCTGGAGGAAAGGATAAATAGAGCTGTGTGTCATCTGCATAGCAGTGATAGGAGAAGCCGTGCGAATGTATGATTGGGCCTAGAGAGGTGGTGTACAAGGCAAAGAGGAGGGGTCCCAGCACCGAGCCTTGGGGCACACCTGTGGTGAGGTGGTGTCGCGCTGATGTTTGTCCAAGCCATGACACACTGAAGGATCGTCCAGTGAGATAAGACTCAAACCAGGAGAGTGCATTGTTCTTGAAGCCCATGTCAGTGAGTTTGTTTAGTAAGATGTGGTTGCAGGGGGTGGAGGTGGAGGGTTCAGCAGAGACTTGAAGGTTGAAAACAGCTTCCGGGTGTCAGTAGCATTGTTGATTATGTCTTGGTAGAATTTCTTTTTTGCAATGGTGACATTTGTTGAGAAGGCTGAGAGCAGGGATTGTAGTTGTGTCAGGTGTGATGGGTCTTTTGTTTTTCGCCATCTCCTCTCAGCAGCTCTGAGGTTAGTGCACATTGATCGAAGGGAGTCAGTAAGCCACGGGTGGGGCTGCATGGGTCTTGCAGGTCTGGTAGTCAGAGGGCACAGGCGATCTAAGCAGGAGCTCAGTGTTGTGCAGAGTGACTCTGTGGCGTCATTGACCTCAAGAGATGAGAAGGTGCTGGGGGGTGGGAGAGCAGAAGTCACAAGGGCAGAGAAGTGGGTGGGAGATAGGTTGCGGAGATTGCGCCGGAAGGGGACAGGGGGAGCGGACACAGTGGGTTGCTGAGGGAGACAAGCATTGAGCTGAATAAAGTAATGGTCAGAGAGATGTAGAGGAGTAACATTTACAGAATTAATTAGGCAGTGTTTGGTGAGAATGAGATCAAGTGCATTACCTGCTTTGTGAGTTGAGGGGGTGCATACCTGCTGTAGCTCAAAGGAGTGGGTCAGAGAGAAGAATTCAGCAGCAGCTGGAGTGTCAAGGTGGATGTTCATGTCACCGAGAATGAGCATGGGACAGTCATGTTCAGGGATGGATGAAAGCAGGGTGTCTAGTTCTTCTAGGAAATCACCCAGTTGCCCTGGGGGACGGTATACAACGACCACATACATTTTTACTGGTGCAGTCATCAGGATGGCATGGAATTCGAAGGAGCTGTATGAGACTGATGATTCGAACTGGGTATATTTCCATGTGTTGGAAATCAACAGCCTCGTACCACCACCTCGTTTACCAGGCCGTGGCGTATGGGAGAATCTGTAGTTGATGGAGAGAGCAGTGGGGGTAGCGCCGTTTTCTGGTTTGATCCAAGTCTCAGTGAGGGCTAGGATGTCTGGTGAAAGATGGTTTGCATAGGCGGAGATGAAGTCTGCTTTGTTTACTGCAGACTGACAGTTCCATAGACCTATTGAGAAGGAATTGGTTATGGGTGTGGATGTGTGATATAGAGAGCGAAGGTTATCAAGGTTTCGTTTCCGTCTGTGGAAGTAGAAGCGCCTGCGAGTTCCAGAGAGAGGAGAGATGGGGTAGGGACACATTGTGGAAAGAGGAAAATTAGGTTTAGTTTGTTTGTTTGAAGGCCTCGCTTGGGGACACGATTGGGAGACACGTTATGCCTTTACCCCAGAATGTCTTCACACCAGAAAGGCTGAACACAAAGGCTGAAGCTTCGCTGATGCTTCAGAGGGATCATTCATTTTTTGTAATG
Organism: Hoplias malabaricus; assembly: GCF_029633855.1. Classification (NCBI taxonomy): domain Eukaryota; kingdom Metazoa; phylum Chordata; class Actinopteri; order Characiformes; family Erythrinidae; genus Hoplias; species Hoplias malabaricus. The sequence goes on from NC_089819.1 coordinate 28,771,000, forward strand.
GAGATCTCACACAGCTGTCCTGTGTTGGTGATTGATTGTCCCAGCTGAGACCGCCCACTTACAGTTTGGTAGAGAACAAAAGGCCTGAGGAAGTGGTCACAGCTGAAACTCCCTCGAGCTGATTGTTTCCCTAATTGAATCAGTAGTGGTACTTAACACCTTTAGAATGGGTTCCAGTTGATACTTGCAGTCAGGTGACTGGAGCCACAGCACAGGAAGTCCACAAGGTCAGTTGAGTTGGTAAATAAATACAGAATGCACAAACATGCACTTACTCAGGTTCTTCTTCTGTGTCTGTAGTTCCTCTCACACATACCCCACCATTACCCACACTGACACCACCATTACTCACACAAACACCACCATTACTCACAAAAACACCACCATTACCCCTACAAACACCACCATTACCCCCACAAACAACACCATTACCCACACAGACACCAGCATTACCCACACAGACACCACCATTACCCACACAGACACCACCATTACTTACACAAACCATACTATTACCGACACAAACACCACCATTACCCACACAAACACCACCATTACTCACACATACCCCACCATTACCCACATAAACACCACCGTTACCCACACAGACACCACCATTACCCACACAAACACCACCATTACCCACACAGACACCACCGTTACTCACACAAACACCACCATTACCCACACATACCCCACCATTACTCTCACAAACACCACCATTACTCTCACAAACACAATCATTACCCCCACAAACACCACCATTGCAAAAAACAAACTGTTACCCACACAAACACCACAATTACACAAAAGGACACCACCAAAGACCACCAAAGGCCCAAACAAAGACCAACATTAACCACACAAACACCATCATTACTCAAACAAACACCACCATTACCGAACAAACACAAACATTACCCAAACAAACACTACCATTACCCAAAAGAACAGCACCATTACCCACAAAAACACCACCTTTACCCACACAAACACCACCCTTACCTACACAAACACCACCATTACCCACACAAACACCACCATTACCTACACATACCCCACCATTACCCACACAGACACCACCATTACTCACACAAACACCACCATTACTCACAAAAACACCACCATTACCCCTACAAACACCACCATTACCCCCACAAACAACACCATTACCCACACAGACACCACCATTACCCACACAGGCACCACCATTACTTACACAAACCATACTATTACCGACACAAACACCACCATTACCCACACAAACACCACCATTACTCACACATACCCCACCATTACCCACATAAACACCACCGTTACCCACACAGACACCACCATTACCCACACAAACACCACCATTACCCACACATACCCCACCATTACCCCCACAAACACCACCATTACCCACACAAAAACCATACTATTACCGACACAAACACCACCATTACCCCCACAAACACCACCATTACCCCCACAAACACCACCATTACCCACACAAACACCACCATTACCCCAACAAACATCACCATTACCCACACAGACATCACCATTATTCACACATACCCCACAATTACCCACACAACCACCATTACCCAAACAAACACCACCATTACCCACACAGACACCACTATTGCCCACACATACCCCACCATTACCCACACAAACACCACCATTACTACCAAAAACACCACCGTTACCCACACAGACACCACCGTTACCCACATAGACACCACCATTACCCACACAGACACCACCATTACCCACAAAAAAACCACCCTTACCCACACAAACACCACCATTACCCACACAAACACCACCGTTACCCCACAGACACCACCATTACCCCCACAAACACCACCATTATTCACACATACCCCACCATTACCCACACAACCACCATTACCCAAACAAACACCATTACCCACACAGACACCACCATTACCCACGCATACCCCACCATTACCCACACAGACACCAACATTACCCACATAGATACCCCACCATTATCCACACAAACACCACCATAACCCACACAGACACCACCATTACCCACACAGACACCACTGTTACCCACACAGACACCACCATTACCCACACAAACACCACCGTTACCCACACAAACACCACCATTACCCCAACAAACATCACCATTACCCACACAGACAGCACCATTATTCACACATACCCCACAATTACCCACACAACCACCATTACCCAAACAAACACCACCATTACTCACACAGACACCACTATTACCCACACATACCCCATCATTACCCACACAAACACCACCATTACTACCACAAACACCACCATTACCCACACAAACAACACCGTTACCCACACAGACACCACCGTTACCCACATAGACACCACCATTACCCACACAGACACCACCATTACCCACACAAAAACACCCTTACCCACACAAACGCCACCGTTATCCACACAAACACCACCCTTACCCACACAAACACCACCGTTACCCACACAGAAACCACTGTTACCCCCACAAACACCACCATTACCCCCACAAACACCACCATTACCCACACAAACACCACCGCTACCCCCACAAACACCACAATTACCCACACAAACATCACAATTACCGACACAAACACCACCATTACCCACACAAACACCACAGTTACCCAAAAAAACACCTTAATTTCCACCAGCATTACCTGTTGCTCTGACAGTAAAAATATATTAATTAGAGTAAAAAATTGACAACATTTATCAGTACATTTAAATATCACACAGAGAATTCTGTCATCACTACCATCATCATCATTATCATCGTTGTCATCACCCTTTTACCCTTTCTGCACCTGTTGTCAGAGTTTCTATTTTCAAGCCAATTAAAACTCTCTCTCTCTCTCTCTCTCTCTCTCTTTTTTTTTTTTCTCTCTTTTCCCTCATCCAGCAGTGAGTGTGTGAGTCTTTTACATGGATTGGGTGGAAGTAATAGTGTGTGTTGATATAAGACTTCAAAGCGAGAGAGAGAGAGAGAGAGAAAGAGAGAGAGAGAGAGGGAGAGTGTTACAGAGTGATTAATGAATGTATTTAGTGTTTCTGAGTTCTATTTGCCCCAGGCTCTGTGTTTCGCAGGTAAAGCTCCAGTTTGTTGGATGCTCTCACTGCTGTAGACTCGGAGGGAAAGGTGAGGCATTGGTGAATCAAGGCGACTGGACGTACACTTTAATCTCAGAGAGGTTTCCTGGAACATATGGTACTTTCTGAAAGAGTACAACTATTCTCATTCTGAGGGGAACACACACCTGCCTTTAAACCTCTGTGGAATATTTTCTGCAGTGAAATCCCTCCAGGTTTCAGAATCCCGCTGAGTTTAGGGGGGGCTAATGGAGAGTGGGTCAGGGCTGATCATATTACTGTAATCCAGATGATAGAAATAAAACAATAACAATAGCTGACATTAAAAATCTCTGGAATAATACATCATTCAGTGACATATTTCCACTCATTTCATTGGTAACACCATATTATTTCCATGGTAACACTACATTCATTTCCATGATTACATTACACACACTTTCATGGTAAAACAAAACCTGTTTCCATGGTAACAATACACTAATTTCCATCATTACATTACACACACTAACACTAAACTTGTTTCCAAAACATTTTTTTCTGTGGTAACATTACACACTAAATTCCATGGTAACACTACATTCATTTCCATGGCAACACTACACTAATTTCCATAGTAACACTACACAAATCCCCAAGGTATAACTACATTCATTCCTATGGTAACATTATTCAAAATTCCATGGTAAATCTACATTAATTTTCACTGAAAAACACCCATTTCCATGGTAACACAACAGGTATTTTCATGGTCTGACTAAACTCAGTTATGCAACAGTCACAACCACACATTGATCAGTAGCACATTCTCATTTCCATGGTAACACCACAACGATTCCCACGGTAACACCCATTTTTCAGGTAAATCATAAACACCAGAGAAATCTACTTTTTAATGCCACTGAAAAATGAAGAGTATTTACTGATTTTTTTCTGAATAAATTATAGATTAAGGTCTGACTTTTGCACAGTGGTGTATAATTATTATGTATAATATAAAAACAGCAATAAGTTTCATTTCTTTCCTACAACAGGCGACAGTGTGGAGCAATTTCCTGGAATTGTTTTTGCATCTTCACAATTATTTTCAAGCACAGGAGAGAGAGAGAGTCAGTGTTTGTGTGTGTGTGTGTGTGTGTGTGTGTGTGTGTGTGTGTTTGAAATCACAATGCAAGACCACGTATTAAGGTGTAGCTGCTTCGGCCTCGTCGCATTTTCACGCTCGGATTCACGCAAAAACCTGCAGCCTCCAAATTACAGGCCATCCGGGTCTTCAGAGACAAGAGAGAGAGAGAGAGAGAGAGAGAGAGAGAGAGAGAGAGAGAGAGAGAGAGAGAGAGAGAGAGGAGTGAGAGAGAGAGAGAGAGAGAGTGAGAGAGAGAGAGAGAGAGAGAGGGAGAGAGACAGAAACAGAGCGAGAGAGGAGTAACAGAGAGAGAGAGAGAGAAACAGAGAGAGAGGAGTGAGTGAGAGAGAGAGAGAGAGAGAGGAGTGAGAGAGAGAGAGAGAGAGAGAGAGAGAGAGAGAGAGGGAGGGAGAGAGAGAGAGAGAGGAGTGAGAGAGAGAGAGAGAGAGGGAGAGAGAGACAGAAACAGAGCGAGAGAGGAGTAACAGAGAGAGAGAGAGAGAGAGAGAGAAACAGAGAGAGAGGAGTGAGTGAGAGAGAGAGAGACAGAGAGAGGAGAGAGAGAGAGAGAGAGAGAGAGAGAGAGAGAGAGAGAGAGAGAGAGAGAGAGAGAGAGAGAGGAGTAAGTAAGGACCGGCCAGAGCGTTGATGCAGAATTATGAAGACGAGTGTTATCTTTCTAATTCAGTGGGGATTTACAGGCAGACTCTTAAAGCTCTTCTGAGTCTCTGAGAGTCTCACAAACAAAGGGATCTCAGTGCTGAGAATAAAACAGGGAAATGTGATTGTTGAGGTCTGCACAGTTAACGTCCACGAGACGAGGAGATGCGTCACGTTTACAAATGATGTCTGCAGAAGCAGGTCACTGCCTGTATGTAATAACACAGCAGCGAGTGTGTGCTCGACTGGCCTGTGGTCCAAAAAACAGGCAAAAACTCCCCGCCCAAAACTGCAGTGATTAGTCTCCTCAGTTCCCAAACACTTAAACCGTGTCAGTAAAAGTGAAGGTGATGTAATACAGTGAGAAACTCGCTTCTCTCCCCACTTTTTTGGAACACTGTTAGTGCTTTTCCACCAAAAGAACACTGGTTCTTGAACTGGTTCTGTTCAGATTTTCAGTGAACCAGCTTTAGACCACTTTCAGTGGAACCAAGTATACGTCACAGAACACGTCTTCAACAGGTGGCGCTGCACTGCGGCAGTAAACAGGAGTGAGAATACGGCGGAGCGTGTAGACGACCTGAGAGTGTTTGTGCTGTTGTTACACACATTTGTTCTTCTCCAAGAGAAAACACAGACCAACTTTTGGGCGATAAGAAGACGTAGAGGATTACACAGTACACTCTTCCTGGGTGTCGCCGTCGCTCCTTGCTCCTGTAACTAGACACGCCCACAGAGGATGTCACGGTTCGTGCAGAAAAACCTGCTATTCTTCGGTTCCCGCTGAGAATGAACTTTTCTGTCTCTGGGACCTATTTTTGTTGATGGAAAAGCTCTATGTGGGGATGTACATGGGGGAGGGTCAGGCGCTGATGTTGGGGGATTAGTTCTGGATCACACTCACCACTACAACTCATCCCAGAGGAACTGAACATAGCCACATCCAACACTCCTCTAATCATCCTCTAGTCCTTCATCAGTGACACAGGACGCTGTCGGCTGGATGTTTTTGGTCGGTGGACTGTTCTCAGTCCAGACACTGAGGGGTGTAAAAACTCCAGCAGCACTGCTGTGTCTGATCCACTCTACACCAGCACAACACACACTAACACACCACCACCACGTCAGTGTCACTGCAGCGCTGAGAATGATCCACCACCACATCACACCTGCTCTGTGGGGGGGGGGGGGGCCCTGAGCGCTGAGGAACAGTGGGGAAGGGGGGTAATAAAGTATGCAGAGCAACAGAGGGACTATCATATTTAATTATATATATATATATATATATATATATATATATATATATATATATATATATATATATATATATATGTGTGTGTGTGTGTGTAGAAATACTATAACCATATTAAATATAGTTATATATAATAACATTTGTGCTAAACACACACACATACACACACACACACACGCACACACTCACACACTCCAATTTCATGCAAATATCTTTACTCTTATTTTCTGCAGCTTTTTCCATTTTGGCCACAATTTGGTAACAGCCCCATCAGCTGAATACAAAACATCTCTCTGTGATTCTGTCCTTCTCTCTCTCTCTCTCTCTCTCTCTCTCTCTCTCTCTCTCTCTCTCTCTCTCTCTCACACACACACACACACACACACACACACACACTTCATCCATCCACTTTTCCATCTCCTGCTCCACTCTGTAGGTCCTGGTGGCCAGTGGGTGCATATTTGTATCTGTGTGTGTGTGTGTTTTTGCCACACCTCGTTCCATCAGGGCAGATTACACTGCTGACGCTAACACACACACACACACACACACACACACACACACACACGCGCGCAGAGTTGCTAATGCAAAGCGGATTTGAGCAGCATTTCATTTTTTCTGCAGCTCTTCAGTAGGGTGGGTCTGAAACCTCTGCTAAACTGAACTTAGCCCTGGAATTTAAACTAGAATCCAGCCTCTCAGAGTAAACACACACAATGCAGCACTCGGAATAACACTCAGCTCATTGACCTACATCTGACCACAGCTTAAAGCAGTGTGTTTCATAGTTACACTTATATAGCGCCTTTCTAGACAACGACAAACGCTTTACACTCAACACTGCACAGAATGCCTTTCAATTAAACACACACACACACACACACACACACAAACACACACACACACACACACTGGCAAGAAGCTGCAGCCAAACGCACACAGCATCCTCTCCACCGGTAACCACTGTCCACCTGGAGGCTGCATCGGACACGAGGGGGTTCACCCAGGACACAGTGACCACGGCGTAATTTGTGAGTCGGATAAAAACAAACGTGATCTCTGCTGCAGCTGGAGATTTTACAGATGGAGAGTTGGTGCTGGTCGTCTGCGTTGCGTGGCGTAGAGTGACGACTCTCTCTGGACAATCAGCGCTCTGCAAGGTTTACACGCCACGGTTTAGTCCTTACTCGACTCGCTCTGAACCACGAGAGAACAGCCACTAAACAAGAACCCGCTTCCAGAACCAGGACCTGATTCACCTGGTGGAGGAGGAGAAAAGACAAGTAAAGTTCACTGCAGTGGAAAAGCACTAAATTTCACACTTACAGTTGGTTTTGATCATTGTGACCTTAAGCTCATGTGCAGCTACTCCTAGTGTACCCTCAGATCTCTGAAACACATGCAGGAAGGGGATGAATGTCCTGATGTGATACAGCTCTGATTAGAAAAGATAAGATTAATCCCAAAGGAGATTGCAGACGTGGCTTTATAGTGTGGGTTTGGACAAAGTAGAAGAGCCCCGTCCTACATCCAACTCTTAAACTCAATCCCTCTTACAAACAGCTCACTCCTGAAGACTGCACATCACATCGTTTAATGCCTTCAATGGGAGAGTGATTAAGGCGGGATCCCAGGGCAGAGTGGAGAGCCCGGTTCGTGGCAGAAGGATCTTGCTGAAGGGCTTCCTCTCTGAAGACCTGACAGAATCTATTACAGCAGACTGTCTCCTCTCTGAGCTCCTAAAGAAGCATTTTTTAGCTGTCAGTAATCTGGGCTTACAACACCTCAGAGTCTTTAGCAGAGAAAAGGGGATGGTTAGCAAAGAGAGAGAGAGAGAGAGAGAGAGAGAGAGGTTCACCTGTTGCTGCCTATTAGAATTCAGGGTGTGTTCACACATAGCAGGTTTGATCTGGTTTTGAGAAAAATGAGCAGAATTCATAACCAAGACATTGATTCCCTTTGCCAGACCCCCATCAAATAGCCACCACCCCAACCCCCTAACACCCGAGAGACAGTTGCTACATCACCTCAACCCCACTACATTCAGATCCACTGAAGCTAAGCAGGTCTGAGACCATGTCCTCACGCATCTGGATACTTTTAAAAACTGATATTTTCTAGTTTTTGGAAATATCCCCATTCATTCATTCATTGTCTGTAACCCTTATCCAGTTCAGGGTCGCGGTGGGTCCAGAGCCTACCTGGAATCATTGGGCACAAGGCGGGAATACACCCTGGAGGGGGCGCCAGTCCTTCACAGGGCAACACAGACACATACACACACATTCACTCACACCTACGGACACTTTGGAGTCACCAATCCACCTACCAACGTGTGTTTTTGGACTGTGGGAGGAAATCGGAGCACCCGGAGGAAACCCACACAGAAACAGGGAGAACACACCACACTCCTCACAGACAGTCACCCGGAGGAAACCCACGCAGACACAGGGAGAACACAACACACTCCTCACAGACAGTCACCCGGAGGAAACCCACGCGGACACAGGGAGCACACCACACTCCTCACAGACAGTCACCCGGAGAAAACCCACGCAGACACAGAGAGAACACACCACACTCCTCACAGACAGTCACCCGGAGGAAACCCACGCGGACACAGAGAGAACACACCACACTCCTCACAGACAGTCACCCGGAGGAAACCCACGCGGACACAGAGAGAACACACCACACTCCTCACAGACAGTCACCCGGAGGAAACCCACACGGACACAGGGGGAACACACCAACTCCTCACAGACAGTCACCCGGAGTGGGAATCGAACCCACAACCTCCAGGTCCTTGGAGCTGTGTGACTGCGACACCTACCTGCTGCGCCACCGTGCCGCACTATCCCTGTCCTCACGAATAAAAAAACAGCTGCATTATCATGTCAGTCCAGTAGGGGGCCATAGTACCTCTTAAAGATAGACATTAAAACACCACCCAGCACGAGATAAACAGAGGTTTAATCCCAAATCACTCCATACTCCCTCTGAAGTGCACTGCACAAGTCTTGAAAATTACTGAATCCTAACAGTGCATTATTCATTTCTAATTCATTCATTCATTCATTTATTGTCTGTAAGCGCTTATCCAGTTCGGGGTGGTGGTGGGTCGTAAACACAGGCCGCAAGGCAGGGACACACCCTGGAGGGGGCGCCATTCAGACAGTTGTGCTCATAAGTTTACGTACCTTGGCGGAACTTGTGATTTTTCTACAGAGAATGTGAACGATAACAACAACTTTTCTTTTATTCATTCGTTAGTGCTTGGGAGAAGCCATTGATTATCAAACAACTGATCCTTTTTAAATCATAATGACATCAGACGCTACCCTAATGACCCTGATCAAATGTTTAAATACCCTGCCCCCTCCTTTAACATCAAAGATACATTAAAGTCTTTTGTGGCAGTTGTGGTTCAGGCTCTTTATTTTCTCAGATGGTAAAACTGCCCCAGTTCCTGTAAATTTTTGGGCATGAACTGCACGTCTCCCCAGAGTGGCTCAATGATGCTGAGGTCAGGAGATTGAGGTGGCCACTCCGGAACCTTCAGTTTTACCTGCGGTAGCCAATGACAGGTCAAATTGACCTTGTGTTTCGGATCATTGTTATGTTGGAACATCCAAGTGTGTCCCATGCGTAACTTCCGGGCTGATGACTGCAAGCCTTCCTCCAGTATTGTCTGATAAAATTCTGCACTCATCATGCCATCAATTTTAACCACGTTCCATGTACCTGTGCAGCTCACACATCCGCGAAACCTCAGCGCACCACCTCACAGTTTCACAGTCAGGACGGTGTTCTTTGTTGACTTCTCTCTAAATGTAAGATCAGTTTGGGTCTCATCACTCAGAATAACTTTGTTCCAGGAATGACGGCTCGTGTCTGCGCTGATGGCATATTGAAAGTGGGCTGCTTTGTGACAGAGGGGTAGTAAGGGCTTTCTTCTGGTGACTCAACAATGCAGCTCATTTTTCTTCAAGTGCAGCCTTATTGTGCGTCTCGAAAGAGCCACGCACTTTTTTTCAGAGGGTCCTGTACGTTATTTGTGAGTTTTTCTTTGCAGCCCGAACAATTTCCCTGGCAGCTGTAGCTGACGTTGTTGGTCTACCTCACCTTGGCTTGGTTTCTACAGAATCCCTCATTTTCCACTTCTTTATTAGAGTGTGAAAACTGCCGATTGGCATTGGATCACTTTTTAAATCCTTTTCCTCTTTTATAAAGTTCAACTATCATCTCTCGCAGACCCTTTGCTTTCTCCGTGGCTCGTAATCCAGCGATATCAGTGGCAGCACTGGATTAAACATGCAGGGGCCTGTCAGGAGCCCAGTAACTTACTGAAATAAACAAACACACTGCTTACAAGCGAACAGATCACAGGAGAGAGTGTGTAAACTTATGAGCACAACTGTGTGTGGGAATCTGAAATATAGTGCTGTCTGTGTGTATGCATTGTAAGGCAAGGCAAGTTTATTTATAGAGCATTTTTTGTACACGATGGCAATTCAAAGTGTTTTACCGAGCGATGCAGAAAAAATAATAAAATAAAATTATTAAAATGTTATTCAATAAAATGTAAAACAAAGCGAAAGACAATAAAACAGCAATAAAAAAGGACCGTTTTAATAAAGTGGCACTAGAAATAAAATAAATAGACCTTCATTTTTAATTCAATCAAAGAGCAGCGCGACTCAAAGCCACAGGGAGAACAGAAAAGGTCTTTAGTCTTGATGTGAAGATAGTAATATTTAGGGCAAATCTGATGTCGTCCGGGAGTGTGTTCTAGCTGCAGAGGGCGTAGAGACTGAGAGCCCTGGGTAAATGAACAGAGACAGACACGTTGTGTGATGTCAGTGTTTCTGAAAAAATGTGTTTTGGCCGTAAACAAGACACAAAGGCGTTTTCAAAAGCCTCCATTTTCTGTGACCTACAACGCAGCTGTCATCTGTAGGGGAGACTAAAACACAGACAAAAACCTTTATAAAAACATCCTGATCCATTTGGAATGGTCCTGAGGCGGGCCAGGACTTGGATAAGGCACATCTAATAACGATTGGGTGGGTTGTGGCCTACAGGGGGCGCTGTATGGATCTCAATGCCTGGGTGCAGTGACAGGGAAAGTGTACTGAATAAACAGCGCTGTTCTTGGGACAAATCCACGATCCTGACTTTAAATATGACTCTAAATATATAGAAGATCCTGTGTAGGAGCTATTTTAAAAACTGCATGCAGCTAAATAAACAACTTAAAAATAGATAGATAGATAGATAGATAGATAGATAGCTAGATAGATAGATAGATAGATAGATAGATAGATAGATAGATATCCCCGATGTTGGCCTGGAGATGCTGCTCTCTAAAATAATGACTAATCACATTTCTTCAAATAAATGGAGTTCTCAGAACGCAGGCATCTGTTCCAGAGATGGAGACGCAGCATATGTTCGTCCAAACGATGGAGATAAATATGTTCAGCTATTTTCATCATTTCATGCCATTTGTTCCTTATTATTTTTTGCTTTTTTCTTCATTGACTTTCATCATTTTAATGTATTTACTTCTCAAAAGTTGCTCTTGTTATTTTCTCCATAAACAGCACGTGCACTGCAGACTGCTCATCAACACACAGCTTCCGCAGTGGACGGTGGGCGGACAGATTCACATTAGAGCTCACAGCAAAGCTATTGATTTGGAGCGGTGGGTTTTTATTAGAATAGCACTAGTATTATTACTATTTTTATTATGATTTAAAAAAGAATGTGTGCAGAACCTTCCTCAGAGCATCTGTCTTCAAGTGACATGTTGTTGATGGTTTTCTGAGTGAAAATGAGAGTCACTTCCTCAGCAGCAGGGGGTCTTTAACTTTTCTCTCAAACCTTCACAAACACCACCCCCTCCGAACAAACAAAAAAATAAATAAGACGCTATGTGTGACTCCTCTATTGTAGCTCTACTCCAGCAGTGAGTGTTGTGTGTAGATCAGTGCACTGCTCACAGACTGACCACATCACACTGGTTTTACTGGGAGCTGTGACACAGAGAGACCCCTGGAGACCAGAAGATAGACCCCCGTTCCCAAACACCCCCCGCAGGGGTCAGTCAGAGTGATTCTGATGCAGAGACAGTGCAGAAGAATCTGAGGAGACCATTTACAGTAGATCAGTCCGTACCGGCCCCGCCATCAGGAGAGAATCTGCAGAAGAGAAACATCTACAGCCAATCAGACACTAGCTCCTGATTTAGGACCCGCCCACTGACTCCTCCCATAACGTCCAGTTACAGCCAATCAGACACTAGCTCCTGATTTAGGACCCGCCCACTGACTCCTCCCATAACGTCCAGTTACAGCCAAGCAGACACTAGCTCCTGATTTAGGACCCGCTCACTCACTCCTCCCATAACGTCCAGTTACAGCCAATCAGACACTAGCTCCTGATTTAGGACCCACCCACTGACTCCTCCCATAACGTCCAGTTACAGCCAATCAGACACTAGCTCCTGATTTAGGACCCACCCACTGACTCCTCCCATAACCTCCAGCAGAGCCAATCAGAAACAAGCTGTGTGGGTGGGGCTTAATTGCTGCCACTGGCGTGTAGAGCTGATGAACAGAATCAGAGGTTAGTGTTCTCCTCTGAGTGTGTTGAGTCTGATTAGAATTAGAATCACCTTATTGGCCATGGTGCTGCACACAGAAATTTTTTTTTTCTGTGCAGTGAAACACACATTTACACACACACACACACACACTAGTGAACCCTAAGGGGCAGTGAGCACACATGCCCTGAGCGGTGGACAGCCCTAACTACAGCACCACCGAATGAGAAGTTAGTGTTCTCCTCCAAACATGTTCGGCTCCAGTGATGGAGTTTCACACGTCTCATGCTGCCTTCACAGCCACCGCTTGGAAACACTGTGTGATTGGAACCAGCGAGAGTCCCTGGGCAAGACTCCCTGGGCAAGACTCCAAACCCTGCCTCTGCGGCATCAGTTCTCTGTAATGCAGCTCTATCAGAATCTGTGAATGTAAATTAATTAATTAGAATCCAATAGAAATCCTCGTTAGCCACGTTGCTAATTGACATCTTGTATTGCAGTGATGACGGAGAGACTGAAACAGCAGCATCTGTTCGGACATGTGGTGTTTTCCTCCGCGAGCGTCCATACACCACTCAGGAAACCCCTTCGCACGCTCCGAGCTGAGATTTGCATGATTGTGATTATGTGCCGTGATCGTTAATTAATCAGACATTCAGAAGATAATCAGACAGTGATGAACTCAACTGGTCATTTTTCACTGTCAGGGTGGGGTCATGTGTCCCGAGCTGAAATCTGTGGCTCTCTCTCTCTCTCTCTCTCACACACACACACACACACACACACACACACACACACACACACATTGCATAGCCATAGTACAAAGCGCTATACAAAGAAATATCACTCACACACACATTGCATAGCCAAGTACCCCCCCCCACACACACCTTACCAATGCTATTAAGGCTGAATGCCATCAAATCCTCACAGCCATGTTCCAACATCTAGTATAAATCCTTTACAGAAGAGCAGAGGCTGTGACTGCAGCCAAAAAAAAGAGCACACTCTCCATCAGCAAATAAATAAGAAACCGGCCCAGACAAGCCTAGCTTAGCTGGAATGCTAATGCAGCCTGTAGCATTGCGGTCTTCTCTCCGGAGCTCATGGTTACCACACGCTGCACATTTCTACCCCCCTCCCCACTCCAATCTGCCGCCCCCGAATCAGCTCCTTAGCTAATATTCTCGCCCTCGTTTGCTGGCTCAGGTGTGTCAGAGCCAGGAAAACACAGAATCACGCTGAGCAGGGCGTCTGAGACAGGAATTACACACACCCCTGCTACGGAAGAGTGTGCACTACTTTGCTAACGCTACACAACCACGTCCCTGAGGTCCTCGCTGTATTTACAACCAATTCCCTATGAGTGACTCATCAGGGAACACCCAGGAACACTGGGAACGTCTGGGTGGAAATATTAAAATATCATAATGTCTTTTCTGATCGCTGTGATGCACAGCAAACAAATCATTAGGTCATTCATTTGTTCATTTGTTCATCCATTCATTCATTCGTTTGTTTGCTAGTTCATTCAGGAGTCCAGTGAGGGTGTGAATCATTCATTCATCCATTCATTCTCTCTGGAGAGTAGTGAGGGAATCAGTCACTCGTTTCATTTACTAAACCGGTTCAGTGGTGTTCACACACGCAACTTGAATTTGGTTCAAATGTGTTTAATCTGAACACATTATGGATTTCAGGTGTCTCTTTTTTCAGTGTTCACCCTCAGTACACACATTCACACCTGCATAGTTACTATGGCAACCAACATATTTACTACAGTCTGAACACACAAACCAGGCTTGGTCACACAAACAGGCTTGGTAACAAAAAATCAGATTTAAAACCAAATCCATTTCACCCTGCAGTGTGAACAAAGCATTAATGATTCATTCATTCATTTATTCAGTCTGTCAGTTAGTTATTCAGTCATTCATCCATCCATAATCCATCCATACATTCGACTATTTATTCAGGTAGGCAGGCGTTCATGTAGTCATTGTTTCATTTATCCATTCATTAATTCATTCAAACATCCAATTAGTCATTGTTTTATTAATGCCTTCATTCAGTGAGTCATTCATTCATTAATGCACTCAATAATTCATTGTTTCATTTATTCAGTCATCCAGTCAGTCATTTATTCATTCTGTCAATTTCTCTTTGATAAATGTATTCACTCCCTCAATCCTTCAGGCATTCAGCCCGTCACCCAGTGAGTCATTGTTTCACTGAGTCATTCACCCATTCTGACAGATAATGAGATATTAATTAACATGATTAGTATTCTTTCTTTCAGTTAATCAACAATGTTCAGAGAGCCCAGGTTTTGTTAAATAACGGTAAACAACATGCGTCGTTCGGGGGTGGGGTGGATGGGTAAATAAAGACGATTTCAGCTGTTTTTTAAGTGTTTTATTGAAATGTTGAACAGACCCAGATTCCAGTGAGTTACACAGAGCTGTGGGACACTGAGGAAACCTCCGAGAGGACGCGCTGTTTCTGGGGCGTCTCCAGATTTATAAACGGTTTGTGGGTCAGCAGTTTCAGGCTCCAGAAAAACGCAGCCACCTCCAAAACGTCTGCTCAGGAGAAATGGTCTCCGTTAGGAATTCCTGTGGTGGCAGAATATTTACTATTAACTCTGGATCTCAGTCGCTTCAAAGCGCTCCAATATCCATCTACTCACTTCACAGCTATGGGCGAAATTTTAATTAAATTTCAATTAAAATAAAAGATAATAAAGTGCACTTGATTCAGAAAAATGTGACCCAGTTTGCTCCCATTCAGTCTGCGTAAGGAATATCTCCAGATAGGGTCCAGCAGAGCAGAGCTGCAGCAGAGCTCTGAGGGAGGAGCTGGTATCAGCGTGGGTGAGGTTTATTTCACAGTTTACAGAGTTTCACAACCTCACCCATCAGCCATTACTTTAGAAACACTTAACTACTACAGTGTAGTGCCCCCAGGGTTCTGCCAAAACAGCTCTGACCCGTGGATAACCTTCAATGATGAGGACTCCACAAATCCTCTGAAGACGCTCTGTGGCCTCTGGCACAAAGACCTCAGCAGCAGATCCTTTATGTCAAGAAAGCTGCAAGATGGAGGTGCATGTGGGCTCTCCGTGGATCAGACCCCTCCCTGGATCACCACCTTAACGTGGTGGAGAGGTTTGCGTGCCTGCGTGAGACCCCTGGTAGGGTCTCCCAAGGCAAATTTGTCCTAGGTGATGGGCCAGACACAGAGTGGTCCATAAAGACCCAGAAGAAAAGAACAGCAGAGACACAGCTTCCCTCGCCAGGACTAGGCTTACTCAAGTGGAAGAGTTTAAATACCTCTGGGTCTTGTTCACGAGTGGGGGGAAAGATGGAGCGTGAGATTGACAGGCGGATCGGTGCAGCAGTAATGCGGGCTCTGTACCGGTCCGTTGTGGTGAAGAGAGAGCAGCAGAAAAGCAAAGCTCTCAATTTACCGTTCGATCTATGTCCCAACCCTCACCTATGGTCACGAGCTTTGGGTAATGACCGAAAGAACGAGATCGCGGGTACAAGCGGCTGAAATGAGTTTTCTCCGCAGGATGTCTGGACTCTCCCTTAGAGACAGGGTTAGGAGCTCGGACATCCGGGAGAGACTCGGAGTGGAGCCGCTGCTCCTCCACGTCAAGAGGAGCCAGTTGAGGTGGTTCGGGCGTCTGGTCCAGATGCCTCTTGGACACCTTCCTGTTGAGGTGATTGGGGTGTGTCCAACAGGGAGGAGGCCCTGGGGAAGACCCAGAACATGCTGGAGAGACTACATGCCTCGAGTGGCCTGGGAACACCTCTGTACCCCTGCGGAGGAGCTGGAAGAAGTGGCTGGGGAGAGGGAGGTATTTTAGTTCAGTAATGTGATCTCAGTGCATGTTTAAACACCCAAACATAATCAGGGAGTGGAGTGTGCCTCCGTGGGCTGCTGTTGGGAAGAATTTCCTGTGATGTGTTAATACCACCCCAAAATTATACTGATTCTGGTGCTATACTCCTAATCCGCCACACAAGACTTTTCGCTGTTTCCGGGTCCAACCGCCCCTTAGGTCTCTAGTCATACATTCATAAGACATGTGTTTACTGTTTGATCAAAGCTTAATGTCTCAATCAGTTCCGTGATCTCAGTTCAGGAGTTCAGAAAAAAGGAATAAATTAAATGTAAACAGAAGCAAACGTGTCTCTAGCAGCATTATCTGCACAGTCGCAGCTCATTCTGATCTGTGTGAGCTACCAGGTGACTGACTGTGCTGCTGTGTCTCTGGGAGCAGAGGGAGACGTGTCTCTGTCTCACGGTCAGTCCTGGTGTTCTAATGAGTTGTGCTACCAGTGCTTATCTTCTATAAGAAGCAGCTGAGGTTTTTACAGAAAGTCGCTAGATTTGGTGTTAGTCTGTTTTTGTTTTTCTTTAAATAACTCAACAGAAACTGTCTGAAAAGTCATTAAATCTAGCAGCAAAGTCACTGAGTTGCCCACACCGAGCACATCTCACAAGGTCAATACGTCATGACTGAACCAGCGTCAGTGTTTATGCGTCAGTGTTTAACTATTATCTGATTTCTGAAGCGCACAATAATAAACACGTTATTCATATTATTTAAAAATAAATCTGCTTTTGTGCAGTTATCAGATTATTACGTGTATGTAACTCTCTCCCTGGGGCCTTATTCACTATTCACTACATTAGTGCACTATTTTGGGGTTCCACCATGTCGTAGTAGTGTCCAGACACACACTGGATACTTTTCACAATGCATCACAAGATGTAGTGTACAACCCGTGTAAACCAGCAGATAGCAGATTACCCATAATCCATTGCATTGTTTGGTAAAAACCCAGATGAAGTAGTGTCCGAAATTCACTACCGCCATGAGTTCAGTCTGAGTTAATAGTGAATATATAGGGAATAGAGCACAGTTTCGGACTCAGCCAGTGTTTGCATTCTTGCGTGAAATCACACGTCACGGTGGAGGTGGGTCCACAACCGTCAGTCGTAGCCACAGAAGCGCTGTGTGAGATGCTGGGTGTCCTGTGATCTGAAAAGGAAATTTAGAAGAAGGAAAAATAAAAGTGTACCTGATCCTGAGTGTCATGATTAGGACAGTGTGGGTTCTCCGTTCTTCAAAGTGAACCTGGGGGAATGGGATAACGTCAAGAACCTCACAGCAGCAGCAGCAGCAGGGTCTCTCGGTCTCTTCTCCATATTTACAGATGTGCTCCAGAGGGCGCTCTGTTCTTCTACTGCTCAGTGTCACGGACGAGCTGAAATAACTGACGTGCTGGATTTTCCTCCAGGGTGTGGTGGGGCGTCCCAGATGTCACATCGCTGCTGCTCTTTGTCGAACTACGCGTCCCGTTCCTGTTTCCTGACCTTGGACATTTGTGGGTCACGACAAAATCGTGTCAATACCAAGCTAAATTTGTATATTCTGATCCCAGCAAGCTGAATAAGGGCCAGTGTGCTTTCTGGTGTCTGTGCATGTGAAGGGGAGTCAGCATTTAGCCCGACCCACAGGTTCAATTTTTGTGACATCACAAAACCAGTTAATTGAACTGAATTCGCTGGTCTTTAATTAATGCAGTATTTATGAAATGAGTTACAGAAAAATCGACTCATTGTGTCCCTCTGCCTCTACCTGTCTGCTTCTATTCATCTGTAGAGGGGAAGCCCCCCACCTTCACTTGAACACGGACCCTCACACACACACACACTGCTCTGCAAGTGACTGAGATTAGATGTTGAGTGAAGACAATTTACAGACAAGCACGTCCCAACATTTCAATCATCTACAGCAACACACACACACACACACACACACACTGACACCTCCTACTCTGCAGAATTGAACTGGTCTGGATTTGCCTGTTCTCTCTCTCTGTGTAAATCACTGGATTCATTTGAGATGCTGTCATCATCTTTTCAAGCTTTCTATCTCTTTCTCTTCCATTTCTTTTTCTGTACATCTACTTTTCTTTCTTTTCCTTGTCGCCCTCTCTTCTGTTCCTGTCTGTAAGTATTTTTCTTTTCTGTTCTTTTTTCTCTTCAATCATCCTCTCATTTTATTTCTCTACGTCTCTCTCCCTATTTTTTTTTCTTTTCTTTTGTTTTTTCCCTTTTCTCATGGTCTGTCTTTTCCTTTACCTTTTTGTCGGTTCCAGTTTTTCTGTCTCTCTGTCCCTCTTCTAATATTTCTCTTCACCCTTCTTACTACTTTTGTCTTTCTCTCTTTTCTCCTCTTCTAATGGTCACTCCTTCACCCATTCCTTCCTTTGGTTAGAGACTGGGCTTGGTACCGGAGGTCTGTGGTTCGATCCCCAGCACCAGGGGGAACATCCACGGCTGAAGTGCCCTTGAGCAAGGCACTGAACCCCCAAACGCTCCCTGGGGAAGGGTGTGTGCTCACTGCCCCTAGTGCAGTAGTGTGTGTGTGTTCACTGCCCCTAGTGCAGTAGTGTGTGTGTGTGTGTGTGTTCACTGCCCCTAGTGCAGTAGTGTGTGTGTGTGTTCACTGCCCCTAGTGCAGTAGTGTGTGTGTGTTCACTGCCCCTAGTGCAGTAGTGTGTGTGTGTTCACTGCCCCTAGTGCAGTAGTGTGTGTGTGTTCACTGCCCCTAGTGCAGTAGTGTGTGTGTGTGTGTGTGTGTTCACTGCCCCTAGTGCAGTAGTGTGTGTGTGTGTGTGTTCACTGCCCCTAGTGCAGTAGTGTGTGTGTGTGTGTTCACTGCCACAGATGGATTAAATGTAGAAGACCCCCCCCCACCATTTCCTTTCGCTCTATTTTCTCACTCTCACAATTTGATTTCCATTTTCTCTCCCTCTCTCTACGTGTAGTTACACTCTCTTTAGTTCAGTTAATCACTGTGTGATCTTTACTTCTAAACTCCGGCACTGTATTTAATCTTAACACTTTCATATAGAGTTTAAACTTTTTTTAAAAAAAAATTCACTCAAGACACTGAATAATCTTTTTTTTAACGGTTTAATTCAAGTATCAGCAGCGACTGAGGACAGCCTCGACTCGTCCACATCATTCACACGTTTCGGTTATAGATTTATTCATGAATTTCACATTTTACACTCTGCAGTAAAACCACTCAAAGCAGACGCAGCGGAGGAGCTGGACACTGAACACATTTACACTCATTTAAATACAACACGGTTAAAGAACCTAAGACCATCTTTATAGATTTATACTGATAGAGTTATAGATAAACAGATTTATTAATAAATTCCAGTTAATTCTCTATGTGAACACCACTCGGCCACAAGATTAAAACCAGGCGCTGATCTGGTTCCAGTGAACGGTCAGTGGATTATTCTTCACCGAGCAGTGGTTTTAATCTTGTGGATGATTGATGTTGGTATCAAAAAATATCCCACAATAACACAACATTAATGGAATCCAAGGAATGTTAATGACGTTTGATCTGGATTTGAGACGATATAAAAATAATCAACACGTAAAATAGAGTAATCCCTCCTTCCCTCAAAAATGAGTCCCGATTCCCTCCAAGAATTCAGGGTTCGATCGTAACAGGGGTTCTCAGTGAGCTGGATCACTCACAGGTAAACCACAGCTTTTCTAACCACATCTGGACCTGCTGCATTTGGAGAACATGGTGGATTAGCACAAACAAACAAACAAACAAACAACAAATAAACAAACATTTCAGCAATGCTTTGGTTAAAACTTTCTCCTACTTTTACCTCAAAAATAGAGACGTACAAAAGGAAAAAGCTGGAGCTCCTCTTCTACAGGAAAAGCCTGATCTTAAGCTTAAATGATCTGTCTAACTCCTCACCTGCTAACAATAAAACAGCTGTAGATCCCAACTTAATAACAACGATCCAATAACGTAAAACCAGGCAAAAATAAAATAGTATTTCCTCTTGATTCCCACAAATAAAACCCACAAATATAATGAGGTCAGTCAGTCGTGATGTAGGTCAAACTCAAAGAGCGAGATAAAGAACATTACTACAGTCTCAGCGAGGACACCATATTAAAGGTGTATTACGTGTAGAAATACGTTTCAAAGGGTTTCTTTGTGTAAAATTCCCCAGCTCTGTTTCATTTTATGGAAAAACAAAAATTAAGCTAAAAATGACATATTAATGCGATATGTTCACGATTGCTAACAAGGATCGCTATCTCCTTCTGTAACTGGTCTAAACCCACACTCACACGGACTTTTGGACACAGTATTGTCCCCAAGAACAGAACAAACTCATCACAGTCTTCTGCAGCTTTTTCCTGATGGAGCTCAGAACCAATTTTATTGGTTATTTTTTTGTTGAATAAAGTGATAATTGTCATTTTTAATACGACACACATTCACCGCAAAATAACAACAGAGCGGGAGAATGTTTATAATTTTAATTACAATTATATCTTACACAATAAAACACTCTAAAATGTATTTGTTCACCTCACATCACTGAACTTTTTTCTGTCTGGAGTTCCACAGCCTCCTCGTGTTGGTTTTTTTTTTTTTCCATTCTCATTCTTTCTGACTCAGTCATCTATCCTTTTCAGAAACGTCCAATCAGAGGAATCCAGGAGAGCACCACAGGCTCAGACAGGAGGCCCCCTCCTCCCCTCATCACAGTCTTCACACGCTTCTGTTGGCTGATGTGACAGATCTGGGCAGCTGGTGTTCTCCTCCGGTGTGTTGAGCTGTCCTGGGAGCAGTGACGAATTCAGGAAAAATGTGTGTGTACAAAACAAACAAAACCCTTGACTCTTCTTTTTTGTCCTCGGTTCCCACTGACCCCTCTCCAGAGGTAAAGGACCACTGATAATTCAAGTGTCACCTAATGACCTCCAGATGACACTGAGATATGGCGTTCAAACAAGCTCAAAATGTCTGAGAAGCAGAGAGCAGAAGCCGTAACTGAGAGACCAGTCTCTGTAGATTAGAGCACTGTTGTTAAGTTAATGAGCTTTAAAAAGGGCTTAGAAACATTTCTACATTCGACGTTCCTAATCAGTCAGGTTTCTCTTTTCATTAACTCTTCTGAGCTCAGGACTTTTGTCTCTCGGAGGAAAGAGGTGGCAGTAAATGCTAGAATGTCTCTAAATATAAACAAAGCTTGTATTAAATTTAAGACCAGAGCTGTTTAGGATTAAAAGGTGTACGTTTACTAATCCAGTTTCTATTAATATTAATGATAATATCAACAGTAAACACAGGATCCACGGCTTTCCACACAAACAACAGTCTGGTCCTGTGCTGAACTCACGGGGGACATAAACTAAATCTGTGGGTGGGGTTTATTACATCTGTGTGTCAATCACTTTTTCAGTAGCCAATGATTAACCAGATCCCGCCCTCAAAAAACTCAGGGTCTAAACTCAAGAGAGCAGCTGTGGGTTCTAAAAACAAGAGAAAGACAATATCTCATTTATCTTTAAAAATTCATAAACTCACCCACATCGACACCTGTCAACAGTTCACACACACACAGACATGAACAGTTCATACACTCACCCAGTCACTCACTCACACACACACACACACACACAAACACACACACACAGACGTGAACAGTTCATACACTCACCCAGTCACTCACTCGCACGCACCCAGTCACACACACACGTGCACACACACACACACTCACCCAGTCACACACGCGCATACACGCACACGCACGCACACACGCACACGCACGCACACACGCACACACACGCACCTGTGGACGGTTTAACTTTGCCTATCCACCTATCAACATGGGTTTGGACTGTGGGAAGAAATCAGAACATCCGGAGGAAACCCTCACAGACACAGGGAGAACACAAAATACCAAACTAATGATTAAAAACAGGAATATTCCAGGTACCCATCTGTTCTTAAAGAAGTCATGGCATAAAGAACCATGCTCTGGTCATGGATTCTGCTTTTTTGGTTCTAGGTTTTCTGACTTTATTTGAACGCCATGCGTTCTCCACTTTAACATCATTCACAAACATCTGAAAACACTTCAGTGGCCGAACGGTTCCCGTGGACTTGGTCACAGGAGGTGATCCCTTTATAACCAGAGATACTCTGAAGAAGAATGACCCCATAATTAATTAACTTCAATTAAATCTTCAGTAACGTCCACCACACAGCGTCCAGTAACCAATCAGCGCTAAAGAAACAGCTGAACACCTGACTGAGGCAGCTGCCCAACATCTGGAGAGCTCTGGAGAGAGAGAGAGAGAGAGAGAGAGAGAGAGAGAGAAAAAGAGAGAGAGACAGACTAGTCCCTTTTTAAATCCAAGTTCTCACTATAGATGACTGATGGTCAGGACGGGTTCTAATGGGTTCTTGCTGGTTCTGCTGGATGTTCCACAGTGCTCCAGCACAGGATTAGCCAAGGAGATGCTAAGCTACATGTTTATTAATAGCAATAATAATAATATTAATACTCTCAGAGGTACAGGTTCTCAGCATGTTTGGGGTTCTCCTGGAGTTCAGACATCTGGGTTCTGCAGGTTCATCCTTAATTTTCATTTAACGAGCAGCTAGTTCTGACAGATGTTCCTAACATCCCAAGTAGATATATCCCTTCATTCTGGTATGATTGTGGACGTTCTATAGATGTTTTGTAGATGTTCTACAGATGCTCTCAGAAATTCTGGAGCTTAGGGATGTCCTGAAGATGCTTTCAGGCGTTCTGTAGATGTTCTCAAAAACCCTGGATTCCTGGGATGTTCTGTTGATGTTCTGCAAATGTTATGCTGAAGTCCTGTAGATGTTCGATAAACATTTCGTCGATGTCCTGCAGATAATCTGTAGATGTTCTAAGATGACCTGTGGTTCTAGGATGTCCTGTATATGTACCGTAGACATTCTGCAGATGTTCAGAGGGATATTCAGGATCACTGAAGATTTTTGGAGATATCCTGTGGTTCTGAAAGAACTCAATGTACCGTTAGAGGTTCAGTAAATGTTCTGTTGATTTTTCCACAGACAGCTTCAGAAACCCTGGAGTTCTGGGATGTTCTTGTAGAGGTCCAGAGAGTCCGGGTTGGAGAAAGCGCCACGGTGAGACACTTCTTTACCTGCGATCACCTGCTTCACTGCCACCTCCACCTTCTTACCACTGATAGTGTACTGAAACACACACACACACACACACACACACACACACACAGTTTACACTTAATATTGGCACTTTTCAACTGCATGGTCCCTGCTCTACTGTAAACATTTTTCCTCCTCCACCAGGTGAATCGGGTCCTGGTTCTGGAAGCGGGTTCTTGTTTAGTGGCTGTTCTCTCGTGGTTCAGAGCGAGTCGAGTAGGGACTAAACCGTGGCGTGTAAACCTTGCAGAGCGCTGATTGTCCAGAGAGAGTCGTCACTCTACGCCACGCATCGCAGACGACCAGCACCAACTCTCCATCTGTAAAATCTCCAGCTGCAGCAGAGATCACGTTTGTTTTTATCCTTGGATCAGTGGCCGACGAAAAAATCCAGCGAGAGCTGGACGCTGCAACAAGGAAGGAACAAACTCTACTGATCTGTCTGAACTGATGACGGCGCTGTGTTCAGTCCCAAACAACAACAACACGCCAATACACCATGAGTAAACACCGCTTAACGTTACCGCCGCCGTTGTTGTGGTTTCCAAAGACCACTGTTCCCCTTAGAGACGGGGTTAGAGACGACACCGGGTACATTTCTCAGTGATAGTGTAAAATGAACCAGTGACCAAACACAGTAGAGTAGTAATTATTGTCTGTAGCAGCAGTGTCAGGGCAGAGGTGTGTGTGTGTGTGTGTGTGTGTGTGTGTGTGTGTGTGTGTGTGTGTGTGTGTTTACCGGTATATCTCTGGTCTGTAGTATCATTGCGGGGACGTGCCGTGCTGAGAGACCAGCTCTGATGGAGGAGCGGATTTTTGTGACCAATTCGGAGGTGAACGCTTTGCCTGGCACCATCTTCAAAAACAGAATCACACGCTCCTCTCCGTCTGAGTTATACTGAGGAACACACACACTGTCTGACACCTCCTCAAACGCCTCCACTGTGGGGAGAACACACACACACACAAACACACGCGCACACACACACACACACACACACACACACACCCACACACAATAACTCAGTCAGGAGAATAGACCCCTGTGTGATTAACATGTCCACCACCAAGCAAAGGTCTACAGTAATAATAACATGAACATAATAAAGGACACAGAGAGGAAGGAAGAAAGAAAAGAAGGATGAAAGGCTGAAAGGAAGGGAGGAGCGGAAGCTAAGGATGAAAAAGAAAAAGTGTAGAAAAATGAAAGAAAAGAAGTATTTCACTGAAAAAGGATGGAGTGAAAGGGTAGAAATAGAAATGTAGAAAGAATAATTAAAAAGCAAATGAAATAAAGGCTGAAAATGAGAAGAAATAAAAAATAATGAAAACAAAAGCAGAGACAGACTCAAAGAATGAAAGAAAGTAACATTAAAGAGGAAAGATCAAGTGGAATACAACAGATTAAAAGAAGTAAAAAAAATAAGAAAATGAAGCAGGAAAAAATAAAGGACAAAAAAAAGATGATGGAAGAGAGAAAAATAAAAAAGCAAGACAGGAACAATTAAGTTAAATATAAATAAGGAAGGTTTTTTTCTGTAAAACGAAGGTTTCCTACCAATGTTGTAAATCTCTGAACTTCCAAAGCGAACTCCGTTTGGATTCAACGTCCCATCGCTGCCGAAAACACGAGAGAAGCTTAAAAGTCATTATTCTATAATTTTACTTGTTAGCATTTCCATCCACTTCTGTCATAAAAAGAACCTACTGGACCATTCCCAGTGCAGCAATGACACTGAGGGGTTTAAAAACTCCAGCAGCACTGCTGTGTCTGATCCACTCTACACCAGCACAACACACACTAACACACCACCACCACGTCAGTGTCACTGCAGCGCTGAGAATGATCCACCACCACATCACACCTGCTCTGTGGGGGTCCTGAGCACTGAGGAACAGGGGGAGAGGGGGGTAATGAAGTATGCAGAGCATCAGATGGACAACAGTCTGTAACAGTAGAACTACAAAGTGCTCCTGTGTGGTCAGTGAGAGAGTGGACAGTGAGAGTAGAAACAAGGAGGTGATTTTAAAGTTACGGCTGGTAGGTGTAAGCAAAGGCCGTTTACTGGAGTCATTCTCTCCCTCGTCTCCACAGTGGAACACAGTTCTGTTTCTTAATGAAACGTCTGTGACCTGCTTTGGTCCAAATCCCCCGAGCCCCACAGCAGTGTTCTCCCCCTGTGTAAACAGCCCTGTTCAGAACGCTCGCTTTCAGCACCTGTTCCTTTAAATGATAATGAGCCGCTCGCTGTTCACCCCGACCCCGAGCGCACAGCAGTGAGGAGCGAGGAGCAGAAGCTCTGGTTTTTAGCCGTTTTCACTCTGTTCTCTTTCTTCTCCGTTTTTACTCAGTGCTCTTATTTCTCCGCGCTCGTTGTGTCTGTTTTGCTGAGTTTAACCTCGTCTTTGTGCTCTCACATAAACACGGGTCCAGCGCTGTGATTGGACAGACTCAGACGAGGGGGCGGGGTCATTCTAAAGTCTCTGCACTGGACGTCAGAAGCAAAGCAGAATGTTTTCCAGCAGTGCACAGAAAACTGAGGGGGTCTTGTTTCACAGTGTGGGGGTTGATGGGGCTGAACACTGAACAAAGGATTTTCAACTTTTGTTACCTTTAAAGTATGGTTTGTCAATATTAAGTGTGTGATGTTCTATAAACCCAGTAAAGATGGAGGATTAATAAAAATCTGAGCAGGCTTTTACTCTAGAATCACCTTCTCCCCAGCATCACGATGCCTCCAGTCTTGGGGTTGATCTTGCAGTAATCTCCATGAGCCCACACACCTGACACACACACACACACACACACGGATTGAGAGAGATGAACAGAGGAAGGTAAAGAAATGAGAGAAAAGCTCAGCACAGATTTACGTTACACAGCCAGTGCACTGCGAGTGTGGAAAACATCCACATTCAACTATATCCAAGTAAACCACGCACTCGTCCAGGGCCTCTCCTGAAATGAAGGGCACTAATGGCTCCTACTCTTCTGGGATGGGCTTACACTAGCATTGCTGTGGGGATTTGATGGCATGCAGCCTCAAAAATTATTGAGATCAGGTTCTGATGTTGAGGGACTAGTTCTGGATCTCAAACACCACTCCAGCTCGTCCCAAAGGTGTCACTATCACCATCAGATCTGCCCTGGTCACTATCACCATCAGTTCTGCCCTGGTCACTATCACCATCAGATCTGCCCTGGTCACTATCACCATCAGATCTGCCCTGGTCACTATCACCATCAGATCTGCCCTGGTCACTACCACCATCAGATCTGCCCTGGTCACTATCACCATCAGATCTGCCCTGGTCACTATCACCATCAGTTCTGCCTTGGTCACTATCACCATCAGTTCTGCCTTGGTCACTATCACCATCAGATCTGCCCTGGTCACTATCACCATCAGTTCTGCCCTGGTCACTATCACCATCAGATCTGCCCTGGTCACTATCACCATCAGATCTGCCCTGGAGACGACCACTCCAGCTCGTCCCAAAGGTGTTGCAAAGTGCACACAATTCTATTGCTCCACAATCCAGTGCTGTGGGACTTTAAACCCATTTGATGGGTATTTGGGCTCATGTGCAGCTGCTCCAGTCCATCCCACTTCAGCACACATTTCCTTTATTAATTAATCAGAAATTACGCCTACTTTACACACACGGGACCCGCTCTATGGAGCATGAACTGGCTCCTCAAGGTCGGTAAAGCCACCTGTTTCTTCATCTAATGTGAGAAGCAACTTATTGAAAAAATAATAATAAAACCAATGATCAATTGTCGTTGCTAAAAAATACTGTGGTTTTTGTTGACTGTAAAATGCTTTACTGGTCCTTTAAGCCCCACATAGTGGACTGAGAGTGTCCTTTAATGGAGATGTCTCCTCAGCTGCTAACAAAGGCTGGCACACTCCTTTTGTCCAGTTTCCGTTTTTGCGATCGTTTAATCAATGTGGAAGCTTTAGAAAAACTCTGGTCTCTGTCTGGGACGAGCCGCGGTGCTGACGAGGCGGATACAGAGACAAGGACAGATCATTTACGCTGTAAACCACTTGGAAAAGTCCTCTTTTCTCTCTCTGTTTCTGCAGGACTGGCTCCGTGACCCTCGGGGGCACATTAAACCTGGCTGAAGCCTTCGAAAAAAGAGCAGCTCAGTCATTTTCACCACCAAAAACAGCAAACAATAATCGTAGTCCCTGAACGAATCTTCATTTATGCTCCACAGAGGGGGTCTCCCACATGGGGGAACCCATGTTTTAAGCCTCAAGACGGTCCTCAAATCTGCGAACTCATTAATCCAGCTAAGTGAAACAGCCCCAGGCCACTAGGGGTCAGTATAACAGCTGTTTTCTAACATGAAGGAGAATCAGTGATGGCTCCTTTAAGGTTGTACAGTGGGGTGGACAAAATAACGGAAACAAAACCAAGCAATAACCCTGATGCCCTGTAGGCAGTAACAGCTTCTGCTCTTCTGGGAAGGGTTTACACTAGATGGTGGAACATTGCTGCAAGGGTTTGATGGTATTCAGCTACATAAACATCAGTGAGAGTCAGGGGCTGGGGTTGGTGATTAGCTCTGGATCACAATCACCACTCCAGCTCATCCCAAAGAACAAGATGGAGCTCCGTCACTCCAGAGAACACAGACCCACTGCTCCACAGCCAAAAGAGCAGGGGATCTATACCCCACGTGCAGCGGCTCCAGAGGGTCCCTTTAATATTGGCCAATCTATTTCAATAGAGATTATAAACCCTGTCCACCGTGGGCGCAGCTTAAAGCTGAATTCACAAAAGTAAGCTCTGAGGTGGGGGGTTCATACCTGTGAAGGTGGAGAAGTAGGCTTTGTGGTATTTGCTGCCGTTCTCATCGTTCCAGAAGTGCGTGGGCTGGCAGGGGATTGGCTTCAAACAAACCAGCTCTCCGCTCTCGCCCCACACCGGCTTCCCTGAGACAACACACACAAACATGGGCTGCTTCCCAAACCACAGTATATTTCCATATCCTGCAGACAGTCTTATTCAGAATTAAGATCATTTTTAACTTTGTAATTTTATTTTAATTTCACTTTTAATCATGCTCTGCTCACTATCACTATCAGATCTGTCCTGGTCACTATCAGATCTGCCCTGGTCACTATCACCATCAGATCTACCCTGCTCACTATCACTATCAGATCTGTCCTGGTCACTATCACCATCAGATCTACCCTGCTCACTATCATATCTGCCCTGGTCACTATCAGATCTGCCCTGCTCACTATCACCATCAGATCTGCCCTGCTCACTATCACTATCAGATCTGTCCTGGTCACTATCACATCTGCCCTGGTCACTATCACCATCAGATCTGCCCTGGTCACTATCACCATCAGATCTGCCCTGGTCACTATCAGATCTGCTCTGGTCACTATCACAATAAGATCTGCCCTGGTCACTATCAGATCTGTCCTGGTCACTATCATATCTGCCCTGCTCACTATCACTTTTAGATCTACCCTGCTCACTATCACTATCAGATCTGTCCTGGTCACTATCAGGTCTGCCCTGGTCACTATCACTATCAGATCTGTCCTGGTCATTATCACATCTGCCCTGGTCACTATCACCATCAGATCTGCCCTGGTCACTATCACCATCAGATCTGCCCTGGTCACTATCAGATCTGTCCTGGTCACTATCATATCTGCCCTGGTCACTATCAGATCTGCCCTGCTCACTATCAATTTTAGATCTACCCTGCTCACTATCACTATCAGATCTGTCCTGGTCACTATCAGGTCTGCTCTGGTCACTATCACTATCAGGTCTGCCCTGGTCACTATCACTATCAGATCTGTCCTGGTCACTATCACTATCAGATCTGTCCTGGTCACTATCACACCTGCCCTGGTCACTATCACCATCAGATCTGCCCTGGTCACTATCACCATCAGGTCTGCCCTGGTCACTATTAGATCTGCCCTGGTCACAGTCTTTATATAATCTGCTACCATTATAAATGTGGTGCAGTGATAAAATGTGGATAAAAGACTCTGCCACATGCCATGACGGCAAATGTAAATGTTTGTCCCTGAAAACACCAAATGACATAAGAATAAGAAGAACAGCATTTGTAACACACAGTTTACAGCCTCTAAACCTACAGCTTCTCATTTAAGGTGTAAATAAGGCCCTGTAAACGTAGACAAAGCTAGCATCAGGAACTAGGAAAACACCACATTAGTGGGTGGAGCCTCAATTTTATAAACATTGCTTAAGCCTTGAATAAAGGCTTGTTATAAAGCTACAGGCCAAATCTAACAAAAATCACATTAATTTAAACTCTGTTTTGTTTAAGTGCAATGTGTTGTGTTTAAAGCTGACCTTCAAGGTTCCAGGCCTCCACTGCCATTCCCAGATTTCTGGCCTGAATTTCTCCTCGATAAACAGGAACAGTGAAGTTCTGACCCATGAAACACGAGATGATGTCCGTCCCACCTGTGGAAAAAGAAAAAACAGAGTAAATAATACTTCTCTTAACATTATATTAAACAGGGGATTTACCCTAAGACAAAAGAAACTAAATGTTAATGCTTTAATATTCTCCTGTTATTAATGAGGGAACACAGTTCTGTTTCTGAGTGAAACGTCTGTGACCTGCTCTGGTCCAAACCCCACGAGCCCCACAGCAGTGTTCTCCCCCTGTGTAAACAGCCCTGTTCAGAACGCCCGCTTTCAGCACCTGTTCCTTTAAATGATAATGAGCCGCTCGCTGTTCACCCCGACCCCGAGCGCACAGCAGTGAGGAGCGAGGAGCAGAAGCTCTGGTTTTTAGCTGTTTTCACTCTGTTCTCTTTCTTCTCCGTTTTTACTCAGTGCTCTTATTTCTCCGCGCTCGTTGTGTCTGTTTTGCTGCGTTTAACTTCATCTTTGTACTCTCACATAAACATGGGTCCAGCGCTGTGATTGGACAGACTCAGACGAGGGGGCGGGGCAAAGCAGAATCAGAATGACTCGATTTAACCCATGTTTTCTGTCAGGGGGTCGACGGGGCTCCATCCACTTTCCTTTCTCCATCCACTCCATCCTCTATCCTTTGGGATGAGTCGGTGTGTGTTCCAGAACTGATCACCAGCCCCTGACGCTCACTGATGTTTATGTGACAGAATGCCATCAAATCCTCCCATCAATGTTCCGGCACCTACTTTAAAGTCCAGCAGTAAAAGAGGAGCATGATCAATGCCTTAATTTCAGGAGAAACATCTTTCGATAAACTGTCGAAACTATCGTTTCAAGATGAAAAAACCAGTGATGTGTTTATTGGGTTTTAATTGAGATTTAGTCGAGACTTCAAACACACTTTTAATTAGTCTTCTGCCTCTGTGTAAAACACGATAATAAACTGAAATAAAGTCGTTTCTTTCCGTTTCCTCAGGGGGGCAATCCAGAGGAGTCTGAACAACTTGTGAAAAAATCAAAAATTCGATTAAAATAATTAAAAATACATAAAACCTCTTTCATTTCCCATAAATCTGAAAGAGTAAATACAGTGAACTTATGAATACATACATTCCCCATCCATCTATCTGTTCACCAATCCCTCCCTCCCTCTCTCTCTTCGTACTAATTCCTCCCAGGATCTTTGGGGAGGATTAATTGGCTCCGTGGGTAAAAAGCCATTTTGTTCCTGACTTTACGATTTCTTCACTTCTTTTTGTTGTTTTTTGTTTTGTGGTTTTTTTTTCTGGCGGTTGCATTTGTCCCGTAGTCATCATCTGTTTTCCTGCCCTTTTTTTATCCCCTCCTTCACGCTCTTTAGATGTCGCTGGGTTCTGTTGACATTTCTGACACCTGGTTCTGTGATTTCCCGCTCTAATGAATATTCTGGGTTTCGGTGAGGAAAACACTTTGAACGTCCTCCTCCCACCTCTTCCTTTAGGTCTGAGAGTCGGAGGAAGGGAAAGGAATGTATGAGATGTATACGAGAGAGATAGAGAGAGAGGGGAAAAGGAGTAAAAGAAACAAATGAATGAGAGAGACAGAAAATGTGTGGCAATTAACAAAGAGAGAGAAAAAATGGGCATCAGAGAAAATGAAATGTGAGCGAGAGAAAGAGAAAATGAAAAAAAATTCAGAATTAAAGATTAGAGAAAACATTAAGCAGAAAGAAATGATAAAAGAGAGAGAGAATGAAAGAGGGAAGCAGAGAGAGAAAGAAAGAGGAAAAAAGGAAAATAGCAGAGAGAAAGAAAATGACTGAAAGGCAAAAGAGGAAATGTGGAAGTGGAAAAAGGCTGACAGAGAAAGAATGTGTGTGTGTGTGTGTGTGTGTGTGTGTGCGCATTTGTAGCAGATGGTGAGAGTGTGGGGTGTGTGAGCTGCAGGTGAGTGCAGCAGGCTGAAAGTGTTAAGGTTTCCTGCAGGTAGCGTTTCAGGATGAGTCTGGTCGGCACGGTAACGGATGCGGGAGGAGTCTGGTTGGCACGGTAACAGTCGGGAGGAAGTGGTTGCTGCATATGCTCCGCTCGACCCTAGAGGTCAAGGTCAAACCGGGCTTAAACCCAGGGGAAGAGGACTGATAGTAATCCATTCTCTCTCTCCACCTCTCCCAACCAAAGGCTATCTCGGTCGCCCACTACAGTGACACTATGGTATTTGCTAATCTCTCTCTCTCTGATACTGTGGAATGTAGAGAATATTTTCTAATTCTCTCTCACATTTCCACCCACTCTTTCTCTCTCTCTATCTCTATATCTGTCTCATTCTTTCTCCCTGTCTCTCCACACACCTGTCTGTCTCTTTCTCTCCCTCTCTCTAACAGTCTAGAAAACTGTAGAATATACACAATATTCTCTCTCTCTCTCTCTCTCTCTCTGGGTTAAAAGGTTATCTTGGTCGCCCACTGGCCAGACCCTGAGGAGAACTGTGATCCAGGCAAATCCTGACATTTCCAAAGTCGTTGGAGTCTGGAGCCGTCACTCAGAGCTGAGGTTAAATGCTAAAGAACCGGGAGAGCGTCTGTATCTCAGAGCACTGTCAGCTCTCGCACTCGACTCAAATGGCACATCAAGCGCACTTTTCACACTCATCATCAACCTGTGTGCACTTAAAGGGCCAATACCTCACATTCCTAGGGGTTAAAGTTCGACACCTACAGCGTTAAAATATAATAATATACTCTTCTTAATAAAAGCTCGGATTAAGTTCAACAAATAAACAGCACTTCTACCCACTTCCAAATAAGAGAAATGTAAATAAAAACAGAATGCAGTGATGTGTTAATAATTTAAACCCTGAATTTAAATTGTACAAAGACAGTAGTTTTAAATGTTAAAACTGAGACATGGCACTGTGATTTTAACAAATTTGTGCCCATTTTAAATTGAAAAACTGGGACTTGAAAGACTTGCAAAAGACACAACTGGGTTTAAAACGAGCATCTCAGAGAGTCAGGATCTTTCAGAAGTAAAGATGAGGAGGGGTCACCACACTGTGAGAAGACTATGAGAGTCCAGGCAAAGAGTGAAATAATTCAAGAATCACGATTCTCAACTTAAAATAGTGAAAAGTTTACCTCCGTGCTTTCAGTTACATTTCGCACAGAACCCCAGCTTTTCTGAAAGTGGATTTGTTCATTAAAGGGAACAGGATTTGTCCAAAAACACAATGATAATGTGACCAGAGATGTCCAGATTATCACCCAGAACACTATCAAAAACTGCCCTAAATCACTTTTACAGGTTCATTTCAAGTCCTCTCTGTAGCGCAGGATCCTGGAGGGTGATCACAGCGGTCTCGCTACAATCGTACGTCCAGCCGTGCCCTGGGAAGAAGCAGTAACTTCGACCCATCAGATGGGGCCTGGCACCGAGCCAGAGTGGGTCAGTGGCCACATGGCTCTCCTCACTCAGTCTGGCCCTGATTACCTGTCAGTGCCGTCTCGATGAGAAACACCTGGCACAGGACGTGGCTGAGCTGTAGGAATAGTTTCTTCCTCTTTTCCTCCACTCTCTCCGGCTAAGGCCCGGATATTTTTAAAAACGGAGGTCTTCCTCTCTCTGTTTTGGAACGTAAACCCATCCAGATGAATATGAAAACGACTGCATTACCACGGCAGTCCAGTAGGGGGTCATAGTACTGTTTACAGAGTGACTTCAAAACGCCACGACGCAGGAGAGAAACAGAGGGTTAATCCCAAATCAATCCATACCCCCCTCTGTAGGGCACTACACACGTCCTGAAACGACTGAATCTAGATCCTAACAGTGCAGTGTATATTCCTTATACGACAGTTACATTTATTCACAGTGGACAACGTACACAAACCATGTACTGAGTAAAAGTACAGTGACGTGTTACGGCTCTAACGCCCTGTTCTTTGGTTCTGTAACGAGACCCGTGTTTAACACGCTGCAGGTGAAAAGACTCTAGTGTCGCTCTCGGTTCCACAGTCTTTTAATAGAACATCATTAATGAGTCTGACTCTGAATGCAGCAGAAACGAACAGAGATTAAATACAGTGAATGATGTTATATCAGCAATTACATACAGCCTAGGTGCTGCCCCTACAAGCCAACAGAGGGCGTTGTCTCCAAAACATTGAACCCCTTTAAGCTTCTGTGTTGGACCTGGGCGGTAGACAGCGC
>NC_089819.1:28810475-28830817 GCF_029633855.1 Hoplias malabaricus
AATGGAGGAGAATAGAGTTCAGACACGTTTTAATTCTGTCATGTGACTTAACTCAGAACGGTAGAAAAGCTCATTTCCACATTGTCCTAATTTACACAGTGGAGCAGCAGGTAGTGTCTCTGTCACAGCTCCAGGGTCCTGGAGGTTGTGGGTTTGAGTCCCGGTGTGTTCTCCCCGTGTCTGTGTGGGTTTCCTCCGGGTGACTGTCTGTGAGGAGTGTGGTGT
Organism: Hoplias malabaricus; assembly: GCF_029633855.1. Classification (NCBI taxonomy): domain Eukaryota; kingdom Metazoa; phylum Chordata; class Actinopteri; order Characiformes; family Erythrinidae; genus Hoplias; species Hoplias malabaricus. Next base: position 28,810,701 of record NC_089819.1, read on the forward strand.
GTTCTCCCTGTGTCTGCGTGGGTTTCCTCCGGGTGCTCCAGTTTCCTCCCACAGTCCAAAACACACGTTGGTAGGTGGATTGGCGAATCAAACGTGTCAGTAGGTGTGTGTGTGAGTGAATGTGAGAGTGTGTGTGTCACCCTCCAGGGTGTGTTCCTGGCTTCCGCCCCGTGATTCTGGAGCGGCTCTGGACCAGACTGTGACTCTGATCAGGATGAAGCTCTGACAGAAAATCAATGAATGAATGAATGAAAGAAAGAAAGAAAAATCTAGAGTCACGCTGATTTTTCTGAACCTGATAATCTTCTTTTAATAAACACAGATTAAAGTTTTTCTGCCTCTGCTTTAAACACCAGTCTTTTCCCCTCGGTTCTGAAAAGCACCTTTTACAAACTGTCCCCAAACTTTTGCCAGGTTGTGTGTATGTGTGTGTGCGCGCGCTCAGAATGGAGAGATAACGATAGAGAAAGAGGGACAGAGAGAGAGAGCGAGGGCGCGAACGAGTGTGATTTAATCTCTATAACATTACCGTTCCTCCATCACTCTCTCGCTCCCGCTTTTCTGTGTCGTTTAGGACTGTTATCTGTTCTGTATCTCATCTATTCATTCAGCACATTAACCGTGGACCAATCACTCGCTTCCGAACTGAATAAATCACAGACGCACACACACACACACACACTGCAGTTTAGTGAGAGTGAGTCAGAAAGCTCCAGAGGGCAGATGGAGAAGGCAGTGGAATAAATGCGTGTTATTAAAGTTAACCTGCTAAATATATGAGAGAGAGAGAGAGAGAGAGAGAGAGAGTTAGGACAAGAAAAGTAAAATGTGAAAATCGAAACTAAAAAGAGCAAGTAATGCAAAAGAGAGAGTGACATGAAAGAGAGAGAGAGAAAGAGAGGGGGAGACAGATAGAGAGAGGGGGAGAGACAGAGAGAGAGAGAGAGAGAGAGAAAGAGAGGGGGAGACAGATAGAGAGAGGGGGAGACAGACAGAGAGAGAGAGAGAGAAAGAGGGGGAGACAGATAGAGGGGGAGAGAGAGGGGGGGAGACAGAGAGAGGGGAGAGAGAGATTTGAAAGCAAGAAATGAGAGAACAGAAAATAATAAGAAAAGACTGCAAAATAGGACAGAGAAAAGAGAAAAATACACAGGAGAAAGAGAGAGAGAGAGAGAGATTGGGACAGGAGAGAGAGAGAGAAGGAAAGAGTAAAGAGAGAAAGAGAGAATAGAAAAGATGAAATGAATGAGGTGCGGTGAAGGGAGAGAGTGATGTGAGGTTCATTACTGTCCCACAGGGAGAATGAATGAATGGTGAAGAGAAGAAAGGAGGCGGCGGATGAATAGACGGAGGGAAGGAAGCGTCTGCTTTGAAATGAGGGTAGATTTTTACCTGGTTTCAGGTTCCTCTCCTCGAGAACCGCCAGCCACTTCGCTCCCGTCCCGAATACAGTGATCCTGCGGGAACACACACACACACAGGGTTCACGAGTCTGGAACCAGCGTTACAGTCAGCAGAACACAGTCAATCCCAGAACACTAGAACCCTTATTAGAACCCTGACTTAAAACACAATGAGTGTCATTCAATCCTTTTAAACCCTTTAAGAGCCTCTTGTGTGAGAACCCTGCAGTTACAACCCTGTCATTAGAACCCATTATTTTTTTTAAATTAACAGAAGAACTCTGTCATTAGAACCCAGTTTCTAGAACCCAGGGAAGAACCCTGTTGTTACAACACTTTCATTAAGACCCAGTTGTTAGAACCCAGTGATTAGAACCCATTCATTATAATCCTGTTGTTAGGATCTTTTTTAACTCTAGTGAGTTTGTGTGTGTATGTGTGTGTGTGTTTTTACAGATTTGTGAGGACCTGTGTTGTCAGTGATGGTTTATGTGATATTTTGTGGTATTTTAAGCACATTTTGTTGGTCCCCCCAACTTCTAACGCTTTGGTGTTCACTACATGAGTGAAATTATTTATTTTGGTCACTGAGGTTAGTGTTAGTGCTGATTAGCTGCAGTATTTATGTCTATGGAAGGTCCTCGTTAAGTTTGGGCGGTCTAAGTATATTAACGTGTACCACAGTATTTAAAAACATGGGGTTTCGCAAAATGAAGGCGGTATTTATGGTGTGTGTGGTGTGTCAAGTTTCTGTTCTGTGTCTTTAAGTACAAGACCATCGTTCATTCATGTGCATTTAAGAGAGCCACAGGGAGGGGGCGCTGTGGGAGCTCACTGACTGGGGGGTGGGGGGAACACAAGCCACAAGCTAAACCACAAGTGTCTGTTAGCGGCAGCTGTGCTTCTAAACAGTGTTCCTCCAGCAGCAGGCGCTGAAATGTCTTAAAGTGCTTTAATGTATAAACAAATACTGAATACAACACCGGGGTAACGCTGGCATACCATTAAAATTAACATACAGTCTGTAAACTAAAAACACAAGTGTTACAATGGGTTTTAAGAAGCTTAATTCACTCATTTCCACAATCCACAATCAGATTCTCATTCTAAAATAAAGACAGGAAAAATCGGCGATACGGGCCCTTTAAAATTCTGCAAGGACTCCAGAAGTGAATCGATTCGCTGAAATTGATCCCTCTGGCCTCGCTGACCCGCTGAGGGTCCAATCAGACGGACCATGATGGAAACACTCTGGGCTAAACGTCCAGAGGTCAAAAGGAAGCCCTTTACCACAAGACAATATCTGACCTCCACAAAATGGCCACCTGACACTATTCTGCCGCTGACCACAGCCAGCTTCTGAGGCCAAGTGTGCTCCGTTTTGACGAGCTTTTCAGACTGAGGCTTTCTCAAAGTTTGAGACGACGTGAACAGGTCTGGGGCTTTTCAGAGAAACTAAATACTGATGATGTGTCCAACGCGGACCATTTTCATAGAAAAGCATGAAATATAATGGGATGCGCTGAAGTAGCTGCTTTTAAGGCTACGCTCAACTGCACCACAATGGGGACACTCAGTGAAGTGATGGAGCTCAATCAGACACCTCAGAGTTGGTCTGGAACATCTGATCATGGTCTGGAACCATCAAATCCTCCTTACAGAACAGTTCAAACATCCACAAACATCATTACTGAAGCATTAAATCAAAACAATGCAGTAACGGGGACTTGCTGGTGGAGGAGGTACTCCAGGGAACCTGCTGATTTACATTTGCTGTTGCTTTTGTTAGCTGGCTGCTCATTGATTTCTCCCAGTCACGCCTACTGTTGTAGTCATTCTTATGAAATTCATAGCATTGCTCAGATTTGACTGTAACTATATGGCGGCATGTAGGGTATAAGATTACATCAATTTAAAACAATGCAAATCACATTATTACAATCACAACTAACAGTGTATAAAGATGTGTTTCTCTCAGTTGAATTAATTGAGTGTAAATTGTTTGTCAGCAGATTTACCAAAATGAAAATAAATAAAAGTGAAGTAAAAGAAACTAGTATATAAATATATTAATAAAAACAACATAATTATGTATAAATATATTGTTCTGACTTCATTGATACATGTATTTTCATATTCCTGAGTTTATATACTTTTTTATCATTTATATACACCAGTCGTTCTGATTCTGCTCCGCTTCTGACGTCAAGTGCAAAGACCTTAGAATGGCCCCGCCCCCTCGTCTGAGTCTGTCCAATCACAGTGCTGGACCCATGTTTATGTGAGAGCACAAAGACGAGGTTAAACACAGCAAAACAGACACAACAAGCGCGGAGAAATAAGAGCACTGAGTAAAAACGGAGAAGAAAGAGAACAGAGTGAAAACGGCTAAAAACCAGAGCTTCTGCTCCTCGCTCCTCACTGCTGTGCGCTCGGGGTCGGGGTGAACAGCGAGCGGCTCATTATTATTTAAAGGAACAGGTGCTGAAAGCGGTCGTTCTGAACAGGGCTGTTTACACAGGGGGAGAACACTGCTGTGGGGCTCGGGGGGTTTGGACCAAAGCAGGTCACAGACGTTTCATTAAGAAACAGGACTGTGTTCCACTGTGGAGATGAGGGGGATATGTCCACTTTAAGTGTTTTAAAGCATTAAGAGTAAATGTGGTTTGATCTGAAGACCTATAGAGTACCACTGGGATCGTCGGTTGTGATGTATTTGCAGTTTCCGATTGGGAATGTAATCAGATACAGGCGCCGAGATGGTGATTATTCTTTTGTTTAACTGATTATTTAAAGGATTACCACCTCATTCAATCAGATAAAAAATTAATCAGGATCAGCCTCAGTGTGTTTACACTTTTATCTGAGGTACATATGAGATCTAAACACACATGGACAGTTTCTGTTCTGATGATTAATGGATCATCAGGCCACGTGTAAATGTAGCCAGTTGCTGACTGAGGACTGAAAAGTGGTCCAAAGGAAAGAAAAGAGGAGGAAGGATAAAGAAAGAAAAGTAAGCTGCTGCTCTCATGAGCCGCTGCCATGACAACATCCTGCTTCCATCTCATTGGCGGCAGGTGGCAAGGCGAGGCTGGTAATTGGTTGATTAGAATGGAGGAAGAGCGTCCAGATATTTCTCCCTGTTCGAGCTGAAATGGTCTGTGCATCTCTAAACCTCACTTCAGCATCAAAACTTAAAGGAAACCGCAGACAGTTTTCAACCTAATCTCCATCTGCTGCATCTGTAGAGGTGCTGCATTACCGAGGACAATAACTAAGACACTGAAGTCCAATGTACACACTCCAATGAACAGTAATGATAGACATGTGGTCCTGTAGAACGTCTCCAGGCAGAGGTACATCATCCCTGAACGAATGGTAACTTTCCTGAAGGAAAAAAAGTGTTCTAAACTTAAAAGCAAGACATTTTATTCCCCGCGATTTTAGAGCGTCTTGAAAGGTCCATCCATTAAGAAAATGTCTCATGGTTTACAGAGTTTCTGAGGGGATCCAATGACTTTGAAAAATGACAAATGGAAAAAAACGGAGATACTTAATGAAATACAAATTAAGGCTTAACGTGAGATTTCAAGAGAATGTGTGTGTGTGTGTGCGCTATATTGTTAGCATTATAGTGGTACAATTAAGACTTGTACCTCTTTCACACGTGAAATCTAGAGAATTTCTCAAGAAACTCCAGACTGTCGTGTTCAGAGGTGTCCCAGGAGAGGGTGTTCACACACACAGCTCACAGGGGGAGATTTTCTGTGTGAGACACTCTCTCACAGCGGGAGACGAAACCCATGCTTTAGGTGTTGGGGGTGGAGCCTGTGCAGCACTTGATAGAGAAGCTCCGGAATATTTCCTGCTCTGTTCTCACATGCGCTGACACTGACTTCACCCGGATTCTCTACCACGAGGAGGATAAAGTCCGGATAAGGTCCGGGACAAATGTTGCGGGTCGCTTTCACACACACAGCTCCTCCGGGTAAACTCTGGAACATTTCTTGATTACCGTCCACGCGTGGAGGAGGCATTAGTGAAAAAGAAAGACAGTACTTTTAATTAAAGCAGTCATTTTCACCAGTTATTATCTTCTTACTACAAAAAACCCTCTACACTAACACCTAGTGGCCTGGACATTCAGAGAGTCTGTACTGAGCCTGTTTTAAACATGGCTGCACCCATGGCAGGAAGAGTGAGATCACTGTCCATTTAAAAACATGTATCCCCCAAAATAGTCACTTTACAGAAGGAAAAAAACCTTCTTAACTTTCAGTGGAAGTCAGAGTAAAAAAAGAAATGTAATTGAGAGTAATTCACTTCTCACACGGTGTGACGGACAGCTGCTGTGTTCAAACGATGAAGTAAACTGAACAGCCACAAAAATGGAGATACATGTTAGTAATTTGATACTGGAAGCCTGTGCTAGCATTTCTCCTGCGGTGTTGCTATCAGTGTGTGAAGAGTGGGAGAAGAGGGTTGCATTGACAATCAACACAATGGACAGCACTTTGAACACATTTTATAAGTGGTCAGAAACTTGTAAATAACTCATGAAAGAATAAAGTTACGTTAAAACCAACGTTTTCTTGTGAAATTCACAAAAAGTTTGATGTGTCTCATGACACTCTTCCCATTGAAAAAACAAAAGTTGGATCCAAAATGGCCGACTTCAAAATGGCCACAATTGTCTCATTGCCCTCCCATATACTAATGTGCCACAAACAGGAAGTTAATATCACCAACCATTCCCATTTTATTAAGGTGTATCCATATAAATGGCCCACCTTGTGTATATATAAATATATATATATAGATATATTAAAAAGCATAAATATTCACTGTGATGTCAAAGGTAACATGTTTATTTTAGGTAAGCAATTTTAACGGCATTAACGCATTAACAGATTAATCATTAATACATTTCTATGTTACGCTGCCCCTCGTCTGATTCTTTAAAAACAGGACAGAGACACTGCGCCAAATCCTGCGTCGAGTGTTTCATGGATGCAGCAACGCAGTGGAACCTTCCAAAGATCGTTATCCCATTTCACACGGAACGACTGCAGCTGCAGGAAATCTGCGAATTTAAAACCCACCCCGCACCACACGCAGTGTCCAGCGCTCCACTTCAGCACATTTAACTGTGCTCTCACCATCGCCCAAAACACCATGCCGTGTCCAACACAGTCCACAAAAGTGCTTCAGAACCAGTAATAAGTAAAAGCAGTCTGCCGTCCAGACTGAACCGGACTGGGAATGGGTCAGGCTGGTCCACAGGGCTCTGCTCCTCAATGACGTGTCTGTGTTGTTCCACAGTCTAGTGTCGATGCCCATAGCCTTTACAGAGTCGGTCTCCCCTCTTCTAAGAAGGCTTTACACTATAAATGTGTTGGAATTTATTGGTGATTTTATGGAATTCAGCCACAGCCCTCTTCAAAAGTCTGGACACATCTTCTCACTAGTCACTGGTGGATTTCGGCTGTTCACTGCATCGTCAAAGCAACAGGGGGCTACTGTGAAGAGTCTAAAGTATAAAACATTCTGGTTTGTGGTTAACACTTTGTTGTTTACTACATGATTCCATTTGTGTTCCTTCATAATTTTAACGTTTTCCACATTCATTTACAACAAAGAAAATGATATAAAACAAAGAAAAATCATTGAATGAGGAAGATGCCCAAACTTTTGACTGGTGCTGTACCTTCACAACATGAGGAAAACGGCCCAAAAACAAAGAAAACCCTCTGAGGGTGTGTCCAAACACTTGATGTGTACTGCACACACTCATTAGTTACTGAGGATGCTGAGCTCCATCACGCCACAAGCCACTGTCCTCAAATCAAGGTGTGTGGGGGGGGGGGGGGGGGGGGGGTTTCCTACTCTCCTCCGAAAGTTACATAGTGCCGTCTCCGCAGTGCTCAGCCTCGTGTAGCAACAGCAGAAGCTCATACGGCTCCGTGGAGCATCAGTTATTTTGAAGCTGGACGTTATCCGGAGTTAATCATGAACAACAAAGTTATGTCATTAATTATTGTATCGATTGTTGTATTAATAATGTGCCATCCCTAATCTTTAAAGATAAAAATGAATAAGGATTGCTCCACAGTTGAGATTCAAAAGAAAGCACTCGTCTGAAGCACCTTCTGTCGTCTCTCCATCGACCCGTTCTCCATTTAAACACATTCAGATTCACCTCCACCCCCTCTCTTCTGTTTAAAAGGTACAGGAACCAACAGGAAACAACAACAACTCAAGTCCAAGCCAATTTCCGTAACCCGTAATAATCCAGAACTAAGGACACAGCCATGCTCTACTTTCTCCAGAACACGGGTCCGGAAGGTGCCCACACACTTCTGCATTTGCATGGAGCGTGTGGTGTCTGTCCGATTAAATATCGACCCACTTTAAAACGATGAATCTGGCAGGATCAAAGGGTCCTGATCCGGGGGGCGCTCGGAGAATCGCTTTACACAGAAGGAAACGAGGGAGATGCCATGTTTTATTCATACACACACACACACACACAGGCCACTTTATTGGAAACCTCTCCCGCAGCTCATCTGCTGATGCTCATCTTAGATTTAAGCCCCTACTTGCCAAAGGATTTACAGTAGACTTTTACAGAAAACTCAAAATTAAATGTACATCACACGTCCAAAAATGTGTACACCACCCTCACAGTCACTGAACCGAGTTACTTTAGGCTTTACTCATGTCTGTATGAGGAGGGAGCAGATGCACATGGGCTTAAAGTCCACGCCCAGTGCCAAGCTTGGGTTAGAAGAGTATAAAGTCCCCACCCCCAACAACGAATTGACGGTTTCTTATCTTTAATTAACCACACAGCATCGTTACCTGTCCTCACTATTACCTGACCTCTGGTGAACGCTGCATGCCATCGAATCCTCACAGCAAAGTGTAACTACGTCTAGTGTAGAGCCTCGCAGACAGAGCAGAAGCTGCAGCAAAAAGGAACACACTCCTGAGCAGGTTTCCACAAACATTTCTGCCAAGTAGTGTTCTCCTATGTCCTACATATACACGGGTATATTAATACACACACACACACACACACACGCCCCAAAAGAGTGAAGTGCACTTCAAGTATATTGAATATAGCTAAAAGCGCTGTAGCTAATGAAAGCAGAATATGTTAACTGTGTGTGTGTGTGTGTGTGTATTCCCTAAAACTAAGAAGCTAAGGCTGCTCCACCATTGTCTCTATTTTTTACCTCTTTAAAAGAGACAATGAAAACTAAGAATAAAGGATTATATTGCCAGCCAAGAGAACAGTGTGTGTGTGTGTGTGTGTGTGTGTAACAGAAATCTTGCATAAAACACGCACATTCCTGTGCGAGTACTCAGCTATTTGACTGCTCCTCATAAAGCTCAATAACAGATCACTACAATAACTCAAGGCCGAATAGCCGCTGACCAATCAGGGCTCGCAATCTCCACGTTGCCGTAGCGACACGTCACTCATGTAAAGGTCAGAGTGATGGGCGCTGTCACACTGCCAGCCAATTACGCACCAATGACATCATCAGGCCCACGGTGGCGGATGAAACGCACACACACACACAGAGAGACACACACACACACAAACAGACACACACACACACACACACAGAGACACACACACACACAGAGACACACACACACAGAGACACACACACACAGACACACACACACAGACACACACACACACACACAGACACACAGAGAGACAAAGGATCACATATACAGACACTCACTCTTGCTCTCGCTCTCTCTCTCTCCCATGCACACACACACACACACACACGCCCTCACACACAGGTACACGCACGCACACACACACACACACACACACACACACACACACACACAAAAACATAAAAACACAAAAACACAGACACTGAAGCCTCAAAGGGTATGAAGAGATACACTTGGTTGATTTACGCATTTGATTTCATTTTATTTTCCAGTTGATACTAATCTCATTGAGACCTACACACACACACGGTTTGTTTATTTTTATTGCAATACTTTCAATACAGACAGCTGCAATACGCAAACAAACCAACAAATGTCAGTGTATTCATCCAGACTGTCGCCTGACCATCATCAAACGCCCTTGTGATATTTGGCCGCATTTGGCAGCGATAAATTACATTTAATTTTTATTCATTGCTAAATACATAGCTTTAAGGTTTGTTTATAAATGGTTAAAGTATTTATAAATCTCCGAGACGGAGGACAAGGCCCAGACCCCGAGACGGAGGACAAGGCCCAGACCCCGAGACGGAGGACAAGGCCCAGACCCCGAGACGGAGGACAAGGCCCAGACCCCGAGACGGAGGACAAGGCCCAGACCCCGAGACGGAGGACAAGGCCCAGACCACGAGACGGAGGACAAGTAGACAAACACAATTTCTTACCCAAGCTGATCCACCAGGTCCCACAGAACGTTTGGAGTCGGAACCAAAGGAGAACCGTCATAAAGAACCACAGAAGCTCCAACAGCCAGAGAAGAGATCAACCAGTTCCACATCATCCACCCAGTCTACAGAGAGAGAGAGAGAGAGAGAGAGAGAGAGAGAGAGAGAGAGAAAGACAGAGATTTTCAAATATACATTATTTGTTAAATATTATAACCTAACAACAATGATATATATTTTATAACATATTATTGATATTATTTGTCATTGTGACCTACCGTAGTGTAGTAGATGATGACCTCATTACTTGCCATATTGCCATGAAGAATGTGTTCTTTAAGGTGTTGTATTAGAGTGCCCTGGAGAGAGAGAGAGAGAGAGAGAGAGAGATTTCAGTTCTGTTAATCTCTAAATTTCCTTATTTGACATTATGACAGCCAATATGAAATCAGTATTTCCCTTAAAGCAATGAACTGCTCTTTAAAGTTTAAACTATAGGATTAGCTTTAGCACAGGAGCTACACAGTGAAACAATAACAGAGGCTTATGCCTGAGCAGTTAGCAGTAACGCTAAATCACCACAGTGTGTTCAGCAGCGTCTGACAGTACGTAATGAAGAGTCTATTACACACAGAACACTCCACCCCGTCTGAGGGGAGGGCAGGGGATGACTGGGTTAGCGTTATGTCCACTTCCATTATCCGTTAGCTACGTTAGCCTCGTAGCTCCAGTGTTGAAACCAACTTCGACTAAACTATGTTCATAATCCGTAACATGGAAAATCAGCTCACTGGTAAAGACACAGCTTCTTGGGACATATGCGAAATTTCAGGCACCGAAACAAGCTGTTTATTTTTGCATAATTTAAAAAAGTCATTCTCTCCCTCGTCTCCACAGAGGAACACAGTTCTGTTTCTTAATGAAACGTCTGTGACCTGCTTTGGTCCAAACCCCACGAGCCCCACAACAGTGTTCTCCCCCTGTGTAAACAGCCCTGTTCAGAACGCCCGCTTTCAGCACCTGTTCCTTTAAATGACAATGAGCCGCTCGCTGTTCACCCCGACCCCGAGCGCACAGCAGTGAGGAGCGAGTAGCAGAAGCTCTGGTTTTTAGCCGTTTTCACTCTGTTCTCTTTCTTCTCCGTTTTTACTCAGTGCTCTTATTTCTCCGCGCTCGTTGTGTCTGTTTTGCTGAGTTTAACCTCGTCTTTGCGCTCTCACATAAACACGGGTCCAGCGCTGTGATTGGACAGACTCAGCGAGGGGGCGGGGCCATTCTAAAGTCACCGCACTTGACGTCAGAAGAGGAGCAAAATCCGAACGGATTGTTTTCTCGGGCAGTGCACTGAAAACTGACTTTGTGCCTCTTGTTTCACAGTGTGTGGGTTGGTGGGCTTATAATATGTCCTCTTAAAGTAAAACCCCACAAACTGTGTATGTGAAATTGTCTGAAAATGTACTGGGGATCTCAAAACATTAACAAGGCCTTTAGTTTTTGGATTAAAAGCCTGTCCTCATTCAGAGTGATGCGGGGCTGGTCTCTCAGGAGCGGAAAGGGCCACCGAGTCTTTAATTCAGAGCAAAGGGAGGAGAATTTGTGCGTTTCATTATTCACTGCTTTAATTTTGCCAGTTAAATAAAGTTTGCCGGTCGATGAAGCAGCTTAGAGAGATTCCAGAGCAGAATCAAAGCTAAGCGTGACTCACCGTTTAACTCCAGGTCAAATAAAACACGCTCCTGCTCCGAGGGAACACTTAAGCCTGCAGCAGTTCATTTAAATCAGGGATTTTTTTACAATAACAAAGCTCCCGTGGACGCCCCGGAACACCACAGAGAGGAAAACTCAGCTAAAACAGCTCCGACAGCAATAACCACTAACCTGTCACATAAAGCTGCAGATTTAAAGCATTACCGCGGTGTTTATTTAGAAAAGCTTGGCTAAAAAGCTGAGTTCGGGACGAAGAGGAGGTGGAACACACACATTACAATTAAAACCTCTTATCTCCGTTCCCTAATATTTACACCGACCCCAATATTATCACAGACTTAACGTGGCGAGACACAGCAAACACTAAATATTTATTCATGATGCAGTTATACAACACCACAAACATTATTAGAATGATAATTGAGTGAGACGACTGGTCATTATTCGTTCAGAACCTTATTACAGTGCATTATTCGTCTTAATGTTGTAATATTTCAGACGGGAAACGGACGCACCTCCATTTACAGAGAGGCATTCGTTTCCTCCGCTCTGTGCTTACGGACACACACTTGTTAATAGGGCATTGTTGTGAGGATTTGATGGCATTCAGTGAGGTCAGGTGCTGATGTCCAGGGATTAGTTCTGGGCCCAGAACCCCAGCGCTACTCATCCCACAGCTATTGGGTGGAGCTCCTTCACTTCACCGTTTCACTGCTCCACTGCTTCAGGGTTTAAACCCCTGGGGCCATGGTGACTTTAGGCTCATGTACAGCTGCTCCAGAGTCTCTTGGTTTGTTTCCTGTGTTTCTATAGAGATTTACACACTGTACACAGTGATACAGTCATCACTCAACACAAAGGGGTGTCTGCAAACTTTCTGACAAAGCGCGTGAGCCCATTTTCTGAGGACGTATAACAAGTTGTGTGTGTGATTTTGCACGCGTTTATGAGTGTGTATGTGCATGTATGAGTGTGTGTGCACGTGTGTGTGTGTATGCTCCACAGTTCTGTGTAATTTTTTCGCAGCTTTGTCTGTCGGCTTTAGCGGCATTTGTGTCTAATATGTCTCTCGCCAGCTGGATAATTAGAGCCCTATACATGTATGAACACACACACACACACACACACACACACACACACACACACAGACTCCCACACTCGATGGGTAATTAAGGTTGTGTGTATGAAAACAGTGGCAGGCTGAGGCTCTTAGAGGGCGGATAATTACAGTCTGTGTGTGTGTGTGTGTGTGTGTATGTGTGTGTTATAGCACTGTCACACCGAGGAGTGTGATGATGATGATGATGATGATGAGGATGATGCAGGCTCTCATGTCCCTCGTCCACTTAAAGCGACTTTTGAGGAGTAATTAAGGGCCGTGTCTGGACCTTGTGGTTTCCGTGACCATTACCCACACGTAACTAAGCCAACTTTAGCGCCGCGGTTCACGCGTAATTGCAGTGATACACTGCTTTTCTGTTTTGCTTCTGAACTTGGCTTTGAAGTGAATCGATGACTGAAACTAAAGTGCGAGTGAAAGTGCGGAATATCAGCTTTAATTCGAGGCCATTTGTGCCCAGATGGGGCGAGATGTAGCGATGGAACAGGTCTTTTCAAGGGGATTATAGTCATTTTCATCACCAGGCTCCGCCCATAAATGCATTTCCTTCAAAGCTATGGAAAAACAGTCAGAGTGTTACTAAAGTCTCAAGGCCTTTTTGGGAGGGAATTCTAATCCCCATCGTTAGGTACAACTCCAAGACTAATGTGAACATGCTTCCTCTACCACTGCCATCAAAGTCACTGGTGTTCAACACGCTTAGAGGAGAGCACTAATCCCCAGGAGGGAGGGAGGGAGAGAGAGAGAGAAAGTCAGAGAGAGATGGAGAGAGCGAGAGAGAGAGAGAGATTGAGAGAACAAGACAGAGACAGACAGAGAGAGAGAGAGAGAGATGGAAACACAGACAGACAGAGAGAGATGGAGAGAGCGAGACAGAGACAGAGACAGAGAGAGAGAGATGGAGAGAGCGAGAGAGAGAGAGATGGAGAGAGCGAGAGAGAGAGAGAGATGGAGAGAGCGAGACAGACAGACAGACAGAGAGAGAGAGAGAGAGACAGAAAGAGAGATGGAGAGAGTGAGACAGACAGACAGACAAACAGACAGAGAGAGAGACAGAGAGAGACAGAAAGAGAGAGATGGAGAGAGCGAGACAGACAGACAGAGAGCGAGACAGAGAGCGAGACAGACAGACAGAGAGAGAGACAGACAGAGACAGAAAGACAGAGACAGTGGGAGAGAGAGAGAGAGAGAGAGAGACTGGAGCATCACCAGGGTTGTTGTAAACAGATCTCAGACCTCGGCCCCTCTCAGGAGGGAGATATATTTTTATGCATTAATGGTCACACTGTTTTTAGAAGCGTAATCAATGTTTTAATGTTTCTTTTGTTGTTTATTTATTAGAAAAATGAAGACGTCTTGATTGTGAGATGTAAACACCATAGGATACTGCATGTTAATGAAGCTAGGTTTGTTTATTTCCAAAACTGACTGGGAATACAACACCAACCCTTATTCAATTTCACTTTTCCAGTCCTGTGCTTCACTGGCTCCTGCTGTTTTAACCTCGCTAGCTACTTCATGTTCGAACGTTTGTAGACACCCCTTAAAGAGCATTTAAAGCAACGCTAGGTCGTATTTTTCCTTTAACTGACATCTTCAAAATCATCGTGATGCTCCACTGAGGTGTAATAACGAGAATGGTGCCACTGTCATTGCTACCCCAGGGCCAGCAACTGCACTATGTAACTTTTGGAGGAGGACTGTGCTGTAATGGTTATTCACACTCTGCAGCTGTAGGTGTAGCTCGGGAGCAAAAACACCAAACCTTACCTAGTGTTCCTTTAAACGTTAAATGATAGGGACACTGCTTATGAGCCTAAGGTCACCACACCCAGTGCCAAGAGCGGCCCAGAGAGGTACAGGTTCCTCCAGGGCTGTGGAGCAGTGGAACCGTGTTCTTCGGAGTCACGGCATCACGGTAGAGCCCTACCCAGTACCTTTGGGATGGTCTGGAGTTGTGTTTGTGATTCAGAATGAACCAATCCAACATCACGTGTTCTCACTAACATCTGTGTGCCATCAAATCCTCACAGAAATGCTCTGTGAGAAGAGTAGAGACTGTTACTGCAGCAAAGAGAAACAATATCTCTGTCAATATCCTCATTTCAACCCAAGACCCAAGATGAACCTCTGTCTCTTTCTGTAATAAAGTAACTGCAGTGAAAATGTCCAAAAATGTGGAAACGATGTGTTTATACACAGTGTTGTCTTCCTCAATTCTCCAGCTTCACGTTCAGGTTCAAACATGCTCTGATTGTGAATGAAATTCTCCAGGATTGGGAGTGTGAGGAATTACTGATGATGAGCGCAGGATGTCTGTTTCTGCTCTCTCTCTCTCTCTCTCGCACACACACACACACACACACACACACACACACACACACCCCTCCCTCTCAATTTTTCTGGTGGACTTTTACTGCCATCTAGAGGCCATTACCAGCTACAGGACACTTCAGATGTCTGTGTTCCTCCACATTATTATCAGACGTCTGTGTTCTTCCACATTACAAACAGACGTCTGTGTTCCTCCACATTATTATCAGACGTCTGCGTTCCTCCACATTACAATCAGACGTCTGCGTTCCTCCACATTACTATCAGACGTCTGCGTTCCTCCACATTACTATCAGACGTCTGCGTTCCTCCACATTACTATCAAACGTATGCGTTCCTCCACATTACTATCAGACGTCTGCGTTCCTCCACATTACTATCAGACGTCTGCGTTCCTCCACATTACTATCAGACGTCTGCGTTCCTCCACATTACTATCAGACGTCTGCGTTCCTCCACATTACTATCAGACGTATGCGTTCCTCCACATTATCAGACGTCTGCGTTCCTCTACGTTATCAGACGTCTGCGTTCCTCCACGTTATCATCAGACGTCTGCGTTCCTCCACGTTATCATCAGACGTCTGCGTTCCTCCACGTTATCATCAGACGTCTGCGTTCCTCTACGTTATTATCAGACGTCTGCGTTCCTCCACGTTATTATCAGATGTCTGTGTTCCTCCGCGTTACTATCAGACGTCTGTGTTCCTCCGCGTTACTATCAGACGTCTGTGTTCCTCCGCATTATCATCAGACGTCTGTGTTCCTCCGCATTATCATCAGACGTCTGTTTTCTTCTACATTATTACATTATTATCAGATATCTCTGGGATCCCCTATATCAGTGGTTCCTAAAGTGTTGGCACAGCAAGGCAAATTCATTTATATATTACGCATGTCACTTGTAATAATTCCCCTGTAAATGTGAATTATAAATGTATTTTTGCGTTCAATAAAAAGCTGCATGTTTGTGTGAATTATCTGGCGTTCAAATAAGGTTCAAAGTGTGTTTTTTTTGTGGTTGCTTGTAAGGGATAATTGTAATTAAAAATTCAAACATTCTCCTGCTCTTTTTATTAAAAAACAAGTGTTGCCCACTCCTCAGTAAGAAAAACAGATATTGGCTGTTGTAAAAATCGCTAAATTATGTCATCACCTACTTTGCAAAATATCAGCATACAGCTATAGTTTATTGTACAAGTCAGAGCCGTAACGCGATGGAGCCTCGTGGGCCAGAGTTCCTCTCCCTTCTCAGATCCATCATTTTCATCATCATTAATTGTATCCTGTGAAACTACACGCCCTCTTCTGAATAAACAGGTTTTGCACCGATTCAGGGTTTAAATACTAATCACAATCTGGTCCTGATGTCGAAGAGGACTGAGTGTTTATTCTAGAAATCTGTACCATAGTTTGACTTCAGCAACACACTGCATTCCTCAATTACACCGTGGTTGTGTCTGCCCCATTATACGTGCAGCGAATTATTCCAACATAATTCTCCAAATCATTGCAACATTATTCTCCAAATTATTCCAACATTATTTTCCAAATTATTCCAACATTATTCTCCAAATTATTCCAACATCATTCCAACATTTATTTCCAAATTATTCCAACATTATTCTCCAAATCATTGCAACATTATTCTCCAAATTATTCCAACATCATTCCAACATTTATTTCCAAGTTATTCCAACATTATTCTCCAAATTATTCCAACATTATTCTCCAAATCATTCCAACATTATTCCAACATTATTTTCCAAATTATTCCAACATTATTCTCTAAATCATTCCAACATTATTCCAACATTATTCTCCAAATCATTCCAACATTATTCTCCAAATCATTCCAACATTATTCTCCAAATTATTCCAACATTTTTCTCAGAATTCTGACTTTTTTCTCTGAACCCCCCCCACCCCCACCCCCCCAATGCCTGGTTATAAAACTCAGTCGTACTGAAATAGACCATCGCTTCTCAAAATAACTTCATGACTTTAATGCTTTGTTTAGACTCACATTTACATAAATCAGTTTTGTTAAATTTTAGAAAATCAAATTTAATAAAAGACTGATGTGGGGTGGAATTGCTAACTCTACGTCTAACTGCCCTCCTTTATCCGGGCTTGGGACCGGCAAAGTGACGTTAAAACAGACACTCTGGCAGAGTTACTTCATATTTTTAATTATGTTTCACTAAATTGGGTCCAGTTCCAACCTCCAGATATCAAACCACATCAGACACCTGTGTTCCTCCACATCTCCCTGGGTTCTCCTACAACAGCGCCACCTAGAGTGGACAGCGTGGAGCTACTGCAGGGGAAGAGCAGCCCCGGTTCGAGTAACAGAACAGTAACTTTAGAGGAAGGAAAAAACGTTCTTAACCTTCAATGGAAATCGATGTAAAATGATTTTATTCAGAATCATTTTGGAGCGTTTCTATTGGTTCCTTCAATAAACAAAAATAGAGAAACATGTCTTTCTCTGGACAGTGACAAAAGGTAAGTAATGAAAGTCACTTGTAATAACTCCACCGTAAATTTGACCTCTTACTTTGCTTTGTTTGTTTAATAAGAAGTTGCAGTTTGGTAAGAATCCGTGTTTAAATAAGATTCCAGTTGAAATCTGAGGCTTAAACATCCTTTATTCTGATTTACAAAAGGGGGTCACTGCTGAAGAAGCACTGTCCCACAGTTTCTCTGAGATATATATAATTAGCTACAATATTTCTGATCTTAACGTCCCAGGCTGCAGCCAGAAACCCTGAAAGATCCTCCTCCCCCTCCTCCTTCTTCTCCTCCTCCCCCTCCCCCTTCTTCTCCATCTCCTCCTCCCCCACCTCCTAAATCTCCTCCTTCTCCTCCTCCTCCTCCTACCCCTCCCTCTCCTCCTCCTCCTCCATCTCCTACCCCTCCCTTTCCTCCTCCTCCATCTCCTCCTTCTTCTCCTCCTCCATCTCCTCCTCCTCCTCCATCTCCTCCTCCTCCCCCTCCATCTCCTCCTCCCTCTCCTCCATTTCCTCCTTCTCCTCCACCTCCCTCTCCTCCCCCTCCATCTCCCCCTTCTCCTCCCCTCCTCCTTCTTCTCCTCCTCCTCTTCCTCCATCTCCTCCTCCATCTCCCCTCCCTCTCCTCCTCCTCCTCCTCCATCTCCCCTCCCTCTCCTCCTCCTCCTCCTCCATCTCCCCTCCATCTCCCCTCCCTCTCCTCTTCCTCCATCTCCTCCTCCATCTCCCCTCCCTCTCCTCCTCCTCCATTTCCTCCTTCTCCTCCTCCGCCCCCTCCCTCTCCTCCTCCTCCATTTCCTCCTTCTCCTCCTCTTTCTCCTCCTCCTCCCCTCCTCCTTCTTCTCCTCCTCTTCCTCCATCTCCTCCTCCTTCCCCTCCATCCCTCTCCTCCTCCCCCTCCTCCTCCATCTCCTCCTCCCCCTCCTCCTCCATCTCCTCCTTCTTCTCCTCCTCCACCTCCCCCCCCTCCCCCTCCTTCTTCTCCTCCTCCTCCCCCTCCCTCTCTACCTCCTCCACATCCTCCTTCTCCTCCCCCTCCTCCTCCTTCTCCTCCCCCTCCTCCTCCTCCTCCTCCGCCTCCTCCTTCTCCTCCTCCCCCTCCCTCTCCTCCTTCTCCTCCCTCTCCTCCTTCTCCTCCCCCTCCTCCTTCTCCTTTAGAGGTGTGGTTTTAGGAGAATGTGGGGATTGACTCTGATCTGACAATGGTTTCCCTCTCCTCGAGTCCTCCACAATCTTTCATTGGTAGAAAAGGTATAGAAAGGGAGGGGAGAAAGGGACCAGTGGGAAAAGTTTTCTGACACATCCTCTGTGTTCTGCTAAGACACCTTTATAAAATACACACTTTAAAGGGGACCCCAATTCCCCTCCCCTTTTCACATATTCTCCCCCTTTCTAAATAGCCCTGTTCAGAACTGGACTGTGAATGGACAGACTCAGACAAGGGGGCGGAGCCAATCTAAAGTCTCGGAGCAGAGCAGGAGCAGAGCAGGATCAGAGCGACTCCTTTTATCCTGTGTTTTCTGACTCTGGCAGCACACAGAACACTGACTGGGGTCTTGTTTCGTGTTGTCGTGTGTGGGTTGGTGGCCTCCAGATTCACACTTTAATGTGAACATGCACCGAACAAGGGAGTTTTTCATAATATGTCTCCACCAACACACACACACACACACACACACAGTCTCACTCACCCCTGCGGAGTGCACCATACACTTGGGGGCTCCAGTTGTCCCGGATGAGTACATGATGAAAAGCGGGTGAGAGAATGGAAGCTGTTCAAACTCCAGCTGAGGAAACTGATCTCCTTCTTTACCCAGAGCCAGGAAGTCCTCCAAAAAGACACTGAGAGAGAGAGAGAGAGAGAGAGAGAGAGAGAGAGAGAGAGAGTGTAATACTACAACTGGAGGAGTCTCAGAGAGGGAGGGAGGGAGAGGTTTTTTTTTTTTTTTTTGAGTTTTTAAACAAACTTTAATCACTATTTTTACAAAAAGAAAAAATCAGGAATTAAATTCAGTTCTTATTTTAAAAGGTCAGAAAAAAATAAAACACCACCCTCTGTGGTGCACAGAGCCCCATCGTAGTCCCATACATTCATAAAACTGTCCAAGTTCTTCATCATTTTATAAAACAAAAAATCCACTCTTATTCTGGATTTCACCAACCCTTTAAAAATCAGACAGACATCACTATTCAACCCAGAGTCCAGTTTTTTCTTCCTGCTAAAATAAATGGCATTTTTGGCTTGACCCACAATGAAGTTCAACAACTGACACTTTTTCCTTCTCTTCTGAGAGTACTGAACACCACAGATAAAAACATGAAGATTAAAACATTCACCAAAATTTTGAAAAAGTGAAGTTAAAATCTTAAATAAGGCGTTCAGTCTAAAACACTGTGTAAAACAATGGAACACTGTTTCTCTTAAAGAGCAAAAAGGACACTCCAAAGACACAGTGGGGTTTAAAATGGACACAAACGCATTGACAGCGACAATACCATGTAAAATTCTCCACTGCAGATCCCCAGCTGACTTGGTCAATGGTGGTTTATAGAGTGCCCTCCAGGCAGGCTTCACGTCACTGGCGAGGCCAAAATGAGCTCGCCAGGGCGA